>NC_051176.1:185671849-185962844 GCF_013339695.2 Rhipicephalus sanguineus
AATTGTTCGACAACGCCACTCATCCAAGCACCAGCCCGCACACTCCGCGCCGTCGTGCACGAGCCAGAGAGGAGGAAAGCGCTGGTTGCCAGCGCGGTCCTCCTCGCCCGATGCAAAGGTCTATAGACCTTTTTTTCGTGGGCGCCGCCATATTGCCTAGCGGGCGGCGCCATCTCTGGTCTGGCAACCCACTGGCATGTGCGAAGCTCCGCGTTTGTATGGAAGGTATACGTGCGGTTGCAGTTGCAGACAGACAGACAGACAGACAGACAGACAGACAGACAGACAGACAGACAGACAGACAGACAATGAACTTTATTTGATCCTGAGGAGCTTTCGCGGGAACCCCTATCGGGAACCCGCGGAGGCCGCTGGCCGCGTCCAAGTCGGGGCTGGGACACCGTGATGTTCCGCCCTTTCTTGGGCCCTCTGGATTGCCTGGATTTGTGCCTGGAGAGATGGGCTCCGGAGTGCCTCTTCCCAGTCGGCTTCGCTGGATAGCTGGCCGTTAGGTAACGCGGGGCATAGCCAAAGCATGTGCGCTAAGGAACAATAACTCTCACTACCGTCCGGACAGCTTGAGTCAACGTCTGTGGAGATACGACTGAGAAAGCCGCGCGAGGGGAACGAGCCCGTCTGGTGCATTCTAAGTGTAATTGACTGAGACCTATCTAATTTCGGGTGAGGAAGAGGATAGGCCCTTCTACTAAGCCGATAGTGAGAGGTGATTTCATGAAACGTAAGAAGCGGATCGTTATGCTGGATTTCATCCTGACCCCATAAAGCATCCATGCCGCCGCGGCGCGTTAGATCTCGCGCACGGTCATGGGCAAGCTCGTTGAGGTTAGGTACGTGCTGATGAACGTCCGCACCCATATGGGCGGGAAACCAAGAGATGAAGTGAGTGCTAGGGTCTGTTCTTTTTTCTAGAATAGAGGCAGCCTCTCGCGCTAGGTTACCCGATTCAAAAGCTTTGATGGCCGCTCGTGAGTCTGTGAACACGTTGGTGCGCGAGCGGTCGGTCATGGCCAGGGCTATGGCGACCTATTCTGCAACTACGCTCGTAGCTAACCTGACCGAGGCTGAGGAGCGTAATTCCCCGTTGCCGTCAATGACTGCCAGCGCGAATGTGCTAGACTTGCCGTACTGAGCCGCATCGACAAAGACAGTTGATTCTCGATTCTCGGCGGCGTTCTGTAATATCGCCCGTGCTCGGGCTTTTCGCCTCCCTACATTGTATTGCGGGTGCATATTCCGAGGGAACGGGCTGACCACAAAGGTTTCCCGGACCTCCCTGGATAAGGTGATTTCCCGTTCAGCAAGCATTCTGGGAGCCATGCCAGCCTCGTCTAGGATGCGTTTCCCTGCCCTAGTTGACGACAGCCTGACCACCTGGGCGGTGACCTGCGCTTCGATCGCTTCATCAATGTCGTTGTGCATGCCGAGTTGTCTTAATTTGTCAGAGCATGTGGTTACTGGTAACCCCAGTACCTTTTTGATGCTCTTACGGATGAGAGTGTTTAGCTTACTTTTTTAAGTGCGAATGCACTTTATAAGCGACCCTGAATCCGCCGTCCCATAGCAACGGCGCGAGGAGCGGAGAGGAGCGTCTGTAGCAACGGCGCAGCGACGTCACGCCCCACGTGACTGCGCGCGCTCCGCCCTCCGCTCCGTGGCTGCGCGCGCCCCGCGCATTGCCTGTGGTGATGAAGGCCGGCGGCGAGACGCCGAACGAAAGCGTGCGAAGCGAGCCGAGCACCCCGAAGCCGATCTGGCGCGGGGACGCGCGATGCGTGAGCGAGCGCGGGCCCTCGAATTCGATCGGCCGGACGCGCGCTTCAAGCGAGACTTCCTGGACCGCAGCTTCGGATATAGCTGCGCGGTGTGCGATCGACTGTGGTTCGACAACAACCTGAGCCCCATCTCGGGCGTGCGCAACGCCGCCAACAAGTTGAACGCGTTGCGGGTACTTTGGAACGAGTTCGGAAGACAGATGATCATCATCAGTAAAAGTGCTTTGCACTTAAAAACGGCCAGACCTTCGTGGGTCGGCTGGCGCGTGCTCTCTCGCTGCCGTCTCCTTCGCTCGGCTCTGCAGTTTAGCCGCGCGCGCCCCCTCATAACATCACCCCGTGCTTCGCACTTCCTCATACTCCCCTTCGGGGAAATGCGGGCTTTTTCGTTCTAGTCCAGTTAAGGGCCGATGCTACATAATTAATGTGGCTCATTAGGAAGGCATGATGGATCCGAAGTAGGTTGGCTTCACCTAGTCCCTTTCTGCGTCCTGATACTCTAGCAACAAGTCTCAGCATGCTTTCGGTTTTGGCCGTGATGTGCGTGAGGGTTTTGGCGTTACATCCTCTCGCGTCGCAGTCGGTCTTTTTTTTTTCGTTCTGGCGCGCTGAATTTCGTATCAAGAGATGCGGTCTACGTAGAAAATGAGTCTGTGAAACGTGCTGAGAAGGTTTGATCCGTTGAAAGTCAATGATGTTAATATACGTAGGCGCCAACGTGTCGCAAGTGGTCGATGTCATATATTTTCGGCACTGTCTGTTGGAAAGCCACGCAAATATTTCGACTCGTTCTAGCAGGGCAAGCAAGTTCCGCCACTCTTAGGGTATACAATGAAATTTTTTCTTGGACTAATCTTCTAGTTAGTTAGTTTTTTTTTTTTTTTATTATTCACGGTATGTTTATGCTGTCGCACCGACTACCGCTCGTACATTTGGTGGTGCGTGAGCACGCAGTCTCGATTTCATGGCGCGGCATCTGTTCGTTGCTCACAAACAGTTGCCTATCTTGTTTGTCAACTTTTAAGTGACCGCTTATTACTCGCTCGTTTATTGCCCACCGGTGTGGACGAAGTTAGAGCTGTTTGCAGGGAGGTGTTGGTACATAAAAACGATGCTGATGTTTACATGCCGGCGCGCTTCTTTTTCTTTTTCCTTTAAGAGTTGTCATATTCGATTGGACTTACGCGGCGATAAGATGAAGATGGTTAGAGAGTTTCTTCTGCCGGTAAGGCACGAAGCGCGCCCGGGCTCGAGCCTTTGATCGGCATCGGAGGTGATTCGCGTTTTTTTTTTTTTTATATATAACTTCGTATACCAGATGTACTGTTCTTGCGAAATTCTTGCTCGTTCGCAAGGCTATGCAGCCAAATTGGCAGTTCAAAAAACACTAGACAAGCGTAACAACGTGGTTTTTGTATCGCACTTTGAAGAGAATTAACTATGTTGTATATCATTGCGCGACTTGTCGGACACGGTTCTTGACCACGTCAAAATTTGTCTTCCTGAGGTAGTTGTTCTACACACGGAACGACAGAATTTTTTTTTTTTTTTTACAATTCGGCTTTCATATCGCTCATCGTATACGATACACCCCGCTGTCTTACGGAAGTTGCAACCTCACGACAAAGATCTCGCCACGTCCTTTTGATGTCATGTTCATTGAATGTTCGGGTTTTCCAAGGCTGGTACGGAGCAATAATTAAATGTATGATGCCGGTTACCCCGCCGCGAAGTGAGGGCCTTCTCGACCGTGCTAATACCGGTATACATCAACTGCAGCGATCACCGTGTTGAGCCGAGCTACGAAGTTAATTGTTAGACCAAACACATCATATTAAAATATAATAATAAAACGAAGCAAAAACAACTCAGATGGCTACTCGAGTGGTACTTAGATTAGAGCTGTGCACGGGCCGTATTTCCGAGCCCGAGCCCGGCCCGGGCCCGCTGACTTTGTCGAAGGCCCGCCCGAGCCCGACGGCAAAGGGCTGCGAGCCCGCCCGGCCCGGCCCGACGTACGAAAACACAATCCCGGGCCCGGCCCGGCCCGGCCCGGCTTTTTGAACGACATTTGAACGAGCAGGTAGTGTTGGCGCTAACGCGTTACAAGTAACGGCGTTACCGGTAACGCGTTACTTTTTTCAGTAACTTAGTAACGTTCTCGTTACTATTTCGGAACTGTAACGGGTAACGTACTTTCGTTACAATCTTTCGGTAACGTGAGGTGTCACGTTACTCGTTACTTTTTATTCCAATTATTCTCGCAGTCTTACACAAAATTCATTCGTCTTGTAGGAGCGCCTTTCTCGGAGCTCGCCTTGACGTTATTTTGTTGCTGCTGCGGGCTGCTGTCGGCTCGCCAAGCGTTCACAAAGCGGCCCCGCACGGGGTCCTTTATTGCGCAGGGGAAATTGTAATGGGGAGCAAATTCCCGAAATTTATTAATTGGATCTGCTATACTTTCGGCTACCTTGCTATCGAGGTTCAAGTTGTCGTTGAATGTCGATGAAGCGAAGCGTAATGCGGTGCTCGTAACCGTCAAAAGCGTACTGTCGAGATCTGCTCGGCTTGCGGACATCAAGACTCGGTGTAAGCTCCAGCACAAAGGAGGATGACTTCTTCGGAAATGCCTTCTGAACGTAATCGCCAACTGAAGATGAGCGGCTGTCTCGGTACCTTTGATTCCGCATGGCATCGTCAAGGAAAACTTTCAGCGTGCTCACCAGCTGTTCCTTAAAGTGAATACAGGAGTACCACACAGTGCGTCCGTCGAGCTCCTATTTAGCGTAGGTGCGGACGTATTCGCTAATAAACGAGTCAAGCTGTCCTTACAGCTTTTAAACGCAGCTTTTGCTTATATAATTTCAGCGGCTTGTAGTTACATTAGGAAACTTCCTGCAATACTGTTTATAAACTTCGTATTCAAAATTAGTTTTGCTTCTTGTTATTTGCAGCTGCGCCGATGTTTCTGGTTATTGAAATCCTGAGCAAGTGAGACTGACCTTGAATACTTTCAAATACGCAGTCGCAATATTTCAGGCAATTATACAGGTCATATTGGAAAAAAAAAAGTTGTTTATGTGCGCAAATACATTTCTCCAGATTTATGCCATTTAAGCATTCCTTTATTGCTACAAAATCTGCGCGTTTATTTTAGCAGTAGAAGCACGCCGTCATAATTAATTCAGGCTTGTTCAGTGGTGCTTTCATTTCGGAGAGCGTTGATGAAATCGATCACTTTGTGCTCAATGACCCATTCCGAAAAATAGCTTCCCCGTGTGCCACACAGTTAGAAGCCATCACATGTCTCGCGCGCCTTGTTAACGCGCTCGTTTGTGACAGCAATGTTTATTAGATTTCTATACAGGTAACTTTAGGCCACTATAGTACTGCGAAGTTACGGCAGATTTGTGCAAACTGTTCTCGTTTAATCAGTATTTCGGGTAAAATTTTTGCTTGGGCGACAACTTTAATGTTACCTGTGAATAGGAGTTTTATAAAGTTGCTATTGTATGTTATTGACATGAAGAAGCACTGATTAATGTTTCTGACTATGGTGTAACGGCACAAGTAACGTCCGTTACATTTTTCGGTAACGCTAACGGTAACGCGTTAACTTTTTTTATGGGTAACGCAGGGCGGTAACGCGTTCCTTTTTCTTTAGCGTAACGAGTAACGTATTTAGTTACTTTTTTTCGGTAACGCATACAACACTGCGAGCAGGTAATGCATTTCTATATCGAGCGATTTTTTCATAGAATGAAGGCAATTTTTTTATTGTCCTTTTTACCGGGCTTGGCTGGCAGAGGAAAAACGGAACGCGAGACAGCCGGCGAGTCACATCCACTCTTCTTGCGTGCTGCCAGAGTTCGCATAGAGTAGTTACGAGTAAAGGCCAAACCCCATATGCGCCAAAATGCACGCGACAGCAACGAGCGACGAAACGGGCCGTTCGCGCGATGTATCGCGTGCTCGAAATCGCGCGATCGCTCGGTTTTTTCACATTTGGAAACCATCGCTCATCAGCCGGAAGTCACAAAACACCCGAACCGGATGTACATCAGCGACGTACTAAGCAATGTACTCAGCACATCAGCTGTACACCAACAAATAACGTAATAATTATCCGCGTGCATATAAAAAGTACTGCGAGACAACGGTAAACGCTTTACGTACCAACATGCAACAAATATTTTATTTGCATTGCATACCTGCGACAGCGCGGCACGTTTGCTATACAAGTAGACGGCCTCATGCCAGCAACAATGGAGTTCGCTCGCCAAAGCCGTCACGTATATGGGGTATGCCCATGCAAGCGTCAGCTTGCACGAAGGCGATCTACATCGGGTCGCTCGTCGCTGTCGCGTGCATTTTCACTCATATCGGATTTGGCCTTAAATCTAACGCGAACAGTCGGGTGGCGCCGTCACTAGCTCAGGTAGTGTTACTTCTCTGCAGTGTGGTAGGCGTTACTGAAAAAAAGTAACTAAATACGTTACCCGTTACACTACAAAACAAGGAACGCGTTACCGCTCTACGTTACCTACAAAAAAATGTAACGCGTTACCGTTACCGTTACCGAAAAAAAGTAACGGACGTTACCTCTGCCGTTACTCCGCAATCATAAATTGTAATCGATGTGTCTTTGCTGCACGAACCCACAATAGCAATAATTTAAATCTGAAATTTGTTTCACATAAAACTTCTAACTCAAACAATGAATATACCCGAAATTCTGATCTAATGAGTACTACTTGCACAAATGTACCGGACCTCAGCAATGGTATAGGGGCTTAAAGTCGCCTTTAGAGTTACGTGTGATGGCTTCTGACTCTGACACATGGTGAAGCCGTTTTTGTCAATATGACATTATACAGAATATGAGAGTCAATCATCAACGCTATTCGCAAAGAAAGCATCAATGAAATCTCAATAAATTTACAATAATTCAGATGGTGTGCTTCTGCTAGCAAAATAAATGCGCGAATTTTGTAGTAATAAAGAAATGCTTAAACGGGCTAGTTACGTAAAAAAATATCTGTGCATAAACATTTTTTGTTCACTTTAACCTGTATATTTACCGCAAAAATTGCGAGCGTTTATGTGAGGGTGTTCAAGATCAGCCTCACTCGCTCAGGAGTTCGATAACCAGAAACTTCGCTGCAGTTGCAGATAGAAAAAGCAAAATTTGTTTTTTAAAACAAAGTTGATAGGTCTTATGAACTTTGTAGCTACTATAAAACGTCGCATATTTAGACATTTTTCAAAAACAGTTTCCTTAGCTCTACAAGTTTCAAACAATGTTACTTTACTCTTTGTTGCGCATACATTTCATACACAAAATATCTTCTTTGTAACGATAATATTTCTGTTTACAACGTCGTGAACTTTTGAGAACGACAGGTAATGAAATTGGTCCCTCCGGATTGAATGTGTTTGACATTTTTCCCTCGTAAATTATGCAGTTAATAAGGAAATTAAGTTCCCTTTCGGGCTACTGGCATGGGACATGCATAAAATATAAAATACTCAATTAAACTTAAAATGTTTGTTTTCGGATCCGTGTCGAACTCTCGTGGAATCACCCGTTTGCAATAACCACGATTAGTACACTAACTGCGGTAATGTCTGCCGTGTAGCTACCTGTAACCGTGGTTAGCCGTAACCGTAGTTAGCTTAACCGCGGTTAAGGCTGTTCGTGTGACAGCGGTATTAAGGTAGTGAGTAAAAAAAAAAGATTTTTTTGCGTTACAAGAAAAAGTTCTACGTTTCGCGTCCCGCTCGCACTCTTTTTCAGGGTTTTCTTCCAGCCGGGGGTCACGCCAATTCTCCACAATAAGGCAGACTCTTGATCGGCAGCGCACCTGACCGGTTGGCGTTACCGGCTGTCGCCTGGATCGGCAAGAATTCCACAGAAAGCCGCTTAAGTCGACGACGTGGGAGTTGTCGAATTCGATGCGGTGGTCGTTAACCATGCTATGCTCAGCGAGTGTACTCCTTCGTCACGCGAACTTGCGGGCATCGTTTTTATGTTGTCGCAGCCTTTCGGGGGAGTTCTTTGTTTCCCCCACGTACAAAATTTCACGACCAGCACGTGGTATGGAGTAAACCAGCCCCTGCGCTTTCTCTTCGGCCGGCCTGTCATTTGGGCACGAAAAGGCGTAGGTGCCAGCAATCCACCTGCTACATCCACTTCCACGAGAAGCATGTCCGTACAGTTTCTCATGGCGAATTATGCGGCTTTCATCAAGCTTTGTCTGGCGATGGCCAAAACCTCCACACAAGGAGTCGGCGCGTCTTAAGAAACTGGTCCCAACAATTTCCACAAAAAAGAAAAGCGATTCCGCCCGCGCTTTCTTGGTCAATGCCTGGCAGGCCGACAGCAGTCCGACGCTGCGACAAAAGAATTTGTCGGGGCGAGCTCTGAGAAGACTGCACCCCCAGGATGAAAAAGTAACGAGTAACGTGACACCACACGTTACCGAAAAATGTTAACGTAAGTACGTTACCCGTTACAGTTTCTAAATTGTAACGAGTACGTTACTAAGTTACCGAAAAAAGTAACGCGTTACCGGTAACGCCATTACTTGTAACGCGTTACCGCCAACACTGCTTCTCTGTTCGTCGGAGTGCAACAGAGGCAGTGCTTTACCTGCTCCCCTTTTGTTTAAAGCAGCGAATCGAAAGGAAAAGCGGTAAAGGGCGGTCGCGGAAAAGGCGCTTATGCGTGCTGGAAAACAATTCCCGCTCATTCTCTATATTTCGGGCTTGAGTCGGGCTTTGCGCCGGGCCCGAGCCCGGCCCGATAAAACTCCAAGTAGCCCGAGCCCGGCCCGGGCCCGAGGTGAAAATACGTCGGCCCGCCCGAGCCCGGCCCACGGGCCGGGTCGGGCTCGGGCTTTCGGGCTACCCGGAGCCCGTGCACACCTCTAACTTAGATGTTTTGCGCTTAACCGGACAGGGCCGTACTTGACTGCTTATGTTTGTTCGCAAATCTGTATCCGATTGACATTTGACTGCGTGGAACACTGGGAATTCCGGGTATATTGCGGCACTTGCCGATTTAGAACCTATAACGTAACACAAACGATGTACCTTAAAGAGTGCGCCCAACCGCAAACACTCCGCGTTTTGTGATGCACATCGCATACTTATTCTGACAGCAGTTCCCTTTATATAGTTGTTAGAGCAACCAAAAACGGCCCTGTGGTTTCCTGTTGACCTTTCGCTAGCTGACATCGCAATAAAAGAGAACAAAATCCGCAGGTCGACTTAAAACACGCAAGAATTGTTCGAAAATGCCACTCATCCAAGCACAAGCCCGCACACTTCGCGCCGTCGCGCACGAGCCAGAAAGGAGGAAAGCGCTGGTTGTTCACTTTAATTCCGTTCCATTTATGGCACACTTACTGCACTACAGTTAAAAACTACAAATAATGTTCCCCATACTTTCCCAGCTGACTTCACTCTCTGTTGGTGTCATTAGGTTGTGTCTAACAAAGAAACGAACCCTTGATCCACTCTCCTTCTTTCGGTCACGTGGTGCGTCACGGCGAAGGTATGTCATGTGACTCTCAGCAACCCCCTCCCCCAATCCCTCCCTCGCAAGTGGGAAACCTCTAGCTTCAAGTAAAAGCAGCGCGCAGAAAAGACAAGACATGAGAGACAAGAAGACGGGACAAGCGCCTGTATCCAGTGGCGTAAATTCAGAAAAATCGCAAGGGGGGACGCACATCTTGCCATGGCGGCCATTTTTATTTATTTTGATTTATGTAAAAATTAAGATCATGCTTTGAAGTAAAATTTTTAAAAACGAGCATGGGTTCCCAGCTCGTGTGGGTGAATAAACTTTATTAAAAGTCCGGGCGAGGCGGGGGGAAGAGGGGATTAACCCCTGTCCCGTCCTACTCTCCGTCGATGATGGCGTCAGGTGACGGCTTGAAGCCCTTGTACCCGGGCGGCATCCTCGGCTTGCCGGACGGCCCAAAGTTGGTCGGTCAGCTTGTCGCTGGTGAGTGCCGCCTCCCAGCGGCAGCGACGCCGACGCAGCCGATCCTCAGCACTGACCACAGCCGAGGCGGCGGTCGGCCCCTGCCCTCGCACGGTAATTGCCCAGCTCGTGTAATTGTATTTTTCTTTTGAGTCTTCTCCGAAAGCGGTCGAGCGGCAGTTGCGATTTCAATAGTCGCACAGAGCTGAGTCGTATTGAGCACAGGCCCACACACTACAATATAAACAGGCATTAACAAAAAAAAAAAAAAAAGATGGCTTATTCCTCTGTCATAGGAATCGGTGTTACACAAAAGTGAAACGTGTCGTCACAGAGGGAGTTGATTGTTTAAAGTGCATTGGTATATGAGAGCTTGTACAATGTCTACTGTTGTTTAGAAGATATAGCACTGCTTGATGTAGACGCATCCAGGTTGACGCCTAGTGGCACATCTCCGTACCGACGACTAACGCCCATGATCATGATTTAACTCCTGCGGTAGCTGAAGTTCGTGATCATCGCATATGGTGAATCCCACGCAAATATGGCATCAACAAGCACATAATAAACTCATACTCAACATGCACTTCTTCAAACGTCGTGAAACGCGAAGAGAAAAGCTCCGCGCGTCGTGTCTTCCCTCTAGCCTGGCCGTTAATTCTCACAGGGCGAGCGTGGAACGCGGTGCCACAGCCAGGCAAGCATCGGAGAGCTATTTTTCGATGTGAATGGATGCTATGAACGAGGCTTGGGCTAAAGCCACCACCTCGCGGTGTGTTAAAGCGTTGACGAAATTGCACTTCTATTGGAAACGCGCCGAATGGGACGGTCGTAGCAACGGCACGTTTCTCTTCTTTTTTTTTTGTTTTTGTTTTTTCGAGCCTGATAGCACACATGTCACCGGCCTGTTATGAATGGGACGCTCCTAGCATCCATCCATCTATCCAAGAGCACTGAGGTGAAAGATAAACGGCGCGTTCATGTAGCCTCCGTTGTGTGTTTGGCGGCAGCTCTGTGGGCTAAACGCCCGCCAACCGTCGTCACGGACCGAGAGGTCGTGCGCTCGACTCCTGTCAACGGAACTTTTTTATAGTTTTTTGCTTTGCCATTTGATGGCGTTCATTTTGGTGACGTATTTCCGTGACGGAAAGACGTCATGAAAGTCTTGGTGAACGCCAGCATAAAACACTTTCGTGTTAAAGGTTGAATGCGCTATACTTCACTGTCGAGCAATTCAAATGTATGGCGTTTAAAAGATAAATCTCAAGGGGGGAAACTTGCAAGCGCTGCTCCCCCCCCCCCCCCCCCCAGCCTGAACACAAAAGTACTAACCCCTCCCTGTGATTTCTGCTTCTCTCTCGTATCCTGTCTTCTTTAAGCTCTGTTTTTATTTTAAGACCATGAACAAACACGCCCAGCAAAGCATTCTATTAGGCCGCTAGCTTCATACGTTGGGACGCAATGCGATGGGCGAGCAAATCCAGGGCTTCAGCTCCGAAAATGCATTTTTGGGGCTTTAGAACCAAGACCGTGTTAATCAAGCCTCCCCCAAAAGCGGCGAACGTGCTCTTTTCTTTCCTGTGCTGCTTCAAGCAGCGAATACTTCGTCAAGGTAGATAAACAAGAACGCTAGTCCGTACCGTACGTAACCTTATCCATGAAGAATGACGAATTGTATAGCGCAAACGGGGTACTTGGAGAGACAGAGAAAACGAGGACAGGCGCTAACTTCCAACTGATTTTATTAAGCAGAATCGAACATTTATATATGGCACAAAATGCAAAAGATGAACATGTGACAGAGGATGCGCTAAGCGAAAAACGTTAAGGTAGGCGCTGCGCGATCAATAACAAACAAAACAAAGCAAACAAAAGCATGAAATGCCCAAGCCAATACCCTTCTTATCCATGAACCTTTGGAACTTTTGCGCCGCATTCTTCGAGTCCTACTGAGACGATGTTGAGGTGACGAAAAAGGGACATTTTTTGTTTCCTTATCATGCTATATGTTAACGCTCTCCACACACCGGAGCCACGAAAATATTTTACTCTGAATTTAAAGTTTTCGTCGTCCAGCATTCGAAAGCCAACCCCACCGCGATGGACATGATCACGACGAGTCAACACAGCTCGCTGTGTTGGCGAACTCTTTCCTGGTTTCCTGGGTGCGACCGAAATTGCTGTCGGAGTCACTGGACGGCACTCCTCGTTGTTTATGCGCACCGCGTACAACTGACAGCAGACTACAGAATATAAATGAATGTTTTCTTATTTTTGTATATCTGACGCGAACTGATAAAGTCAGGAAACGCCGAATGCACCAACCCAACAGTTTCCATGTGTATACGCCCACCGTAACACTGTTCGCTTAGTTGTTCAAGATAAAACACGGCAAGGTTAACAGCCCAGCATGGCGGCTCCGAAACCCGTCCGTAAAATAGTCTATAGAGTGCTGCTAACAGCACGTCAACAGTTGCTACTATCCCCACGCGTCTTAGACCTACGTCAGGTTGTGTTACACACCACTGTGATACCGCCCCTCGATATCGAAACCGAGAGTGGCTTTTTAAGGTAGCGGTATTAAAAATATACTCAATGCGATCCGAGGCACCACGATACTCTTTTTAGTGTCCTCGACACCAGTGTTCTTATTTAAAACAACAATGCGAAAATTGCTAAAGTTCGTCTCAGTACTCCTTATTAAGATACGGGCAAGCTCAAACAGGCCGAATGGGGTAGTAATTGCTGTCTTCTGAATGTCGCTGGGTTCGGCAGTGAATTGATGGTAAGCGGTCATCAAATCTATCTTGCAGTCGATATTGGATGTGTCCAGATAAGATCGAACACGAGGTCCCGGTCACCATTCCCGATTTTGATGAAATTTACTGTATACGTTTAGGCATTACACCCAGAACAATGATTTCGCAGTTAGTTTTGCGAAAAAAAATTTTGTTCGCCTGGAAGAAAATATACACATTTTGGCCGCAAAAAACACTTTTCCGCCAATTTCGCGATTTCTGAATTTTGAGCGCACCTAGGGAAAAAACGGTGCACTTCTTCGTCATATTATTTATTCCCCTTAAGGAACAAGTGAAATACAATCTTATGAGTCTATTATTTCCCTTGCTTGTCGAAGCACTTTTGAAGAAAAAAATCACAAACTTGGCAAATCGCACAAAATACCTTCATTTCGGGAATTTATTCCTACGTGCAAGTTAAAGTGAGGATAATAAAACTCGGTACATATTAACTTTGACACTTTCGCTCTCTTTTAAAATAATTTGCATGGTTTTAACGCGTTCTGTTTCACTCGTTAAGTGGGCTGAAACGTAAGTGATTTACCAAAAACGCCGAACTTTGAAAATGATTTTCTCAAAAAGACCATTTTTAATTTTTTTTTAAAATCCCTCTGATTGAAGTCAAGGACGTCATCTACAATTCTGCAGAAAAAGACGTTGCATTATTTTGGTTGCTAACAAGTTATAGTGCGTCGAATGTGACCATGCCAGCCTAGCGGCCGCGTCGTTCCTTATGTGCTGAAACTCGGATATAAGTTGCTAAAAATACTTGTACGTGACATAATCACAAATCAGTAGCTCCACACCAACAAATGCGCAGCCAGGTGTCATGGTTAAGCAAACTTTGTCTTGGTATCAGCCGCTTGACAAACCCGCAGCAGTCGCCGCTCGATGCTGCGGGCACTCACATTACATGAGTGCCGCTTCGAATGCGGATGAGCTCCGCTTGTGCGCCAAACTACGCTCAGAGGACAAACGAGAGAAGTAATGCATCACTGTGAAAGTTAAAGGCTGTTAAGTGCTAACAAATGCCATAGTATGCAACGAAAGCTCTGCCGGCAATTTCCCAGTGAGCGCCTCCAGTAGTGCACTCATGTGTTGCTTTCTCTCTTCTGATGGCCTAAAGATAATTAGGTTCATTCTATGAGCAACATATGACACAAAAGAAAGCCATTGACATCTAAAGAAAACCTATACGTGCTTCCGATGGTCGAACTACTCAAACTGCAGTTGTTCATCCCGTGCCAGAACACTTGTCAGCCGGCTGTGAAAAGAAGTGTGTCCAAGTCCTTTGCTTCATTAAAGAACCGCTTTTACAATACTGTATTGTTGTGCGTCCGCAGATAGAATATCCAACGCAAGTCGAGCGTTTACACGATATTTTGCGGATTCGCCCATAACAGCAGGGAAAAAAATACATGCGTGCTGTAATGAAGGCGCTCACTGGGAAATTGCCGGCAGAGTTTTCGTTGCATATTATGAAATTTGTTGGCACTTAACGGCCTTTAACTTTCACAGTGATGCATTACTGCTCTCGTTTGTCCTCTGAGCGTAGTTTGGCGCACAAGCGGAGCTCATCCGCATTCGAAGTGGCACTCATATGTAATGTGAGTGCCCGCAGCATCGAGCGGCCGCTGCTGCGGGCTTCTCAAGCGGCTGATCCCAAGACAAAGCTTGCTGAACCATGACACCGGGCTGCGCATTTGTTGGTGTGGAGCTACTGATTTGTGATTATGTCATGTACAAGTATTTTGAACAACTTATATCCGAGTTTCAGCACATAAGGAACGACGCGGCCGCTAGGCTGGCATGGTCACATTCGACGCACTATAACTTGTTAGCAACCAAAATAATGCAACGTCTTTTTCTGCAGAATTGTAGATGACGTCCTTGACTTCAATCAGAGGGATTTTAAAAAAAATTAAAAATGGCCTTTTTGAGAAAATTATTTTCAAAGTTCGGCGTTTTTGGTAAATCACTTACGTTTCAGCCCACTTAACGAGTGAAACAGAACGCGATAAAACCATGCAAATTATTTTAAAAGAGAGCAAAAGTATCAAAGATAATATGTACCGAGTTTTATTATCCTCACTTTAACGTGCATGCAGCAATAAATTCCCGAAATAAAGGTATTTTGTGCGATTTGCCAAGTTTGTGATTTTTTTTCTTCAAAAGTGCTTCGACAAGCAAGGGAAATAAAAGACTCATAAGATTGCATTTCACTTGCTCTTTAAGGGGAATAAATATTGTGACGAAGAAGTGCACCGTTTTTTCCCTAGGTGCGCTCAAAATTCAGAAATCGCGAAATTGGCGGAAAAGTGTTTTTTGCGGCCAAAATTTGTAAATTTTTTTCCAAGCGAACAAATTTTTTTTTCGCAAAACTAACTGCGAGGCCATTGTTCTGGGTGTAATGCCTAGACCTACAGTAAATTTCATGAAAATCGGGAATGGTGACCGGGACCTCGTGTTCGATCTTATCTGGACACACCCTATTGGTTTTTGCGAGACGAGCGCCGGAGTCATGCGTCTGGGGAGAGGGGGGGACAAAACCCAGGACAAAACCCTGCCGGCAGTGAATGCACTCAAAGCTTGGTAATGAGCATCAGCACAATGCCGAGAGTCGCCATTGTCCTGCTTTGGTACCGGATGGAGAGGTAAATGCACGAATCGACAACGCAAAGCTTTGCTTTGCTGTCGCTAACTGGCGACGCAACCATGGGTTTCAACAACAAAAATCAGCAATTGTTCCGTGTACGAATACAACCGATGAGCGGAGCTCCTTAGAAATGGGACGCAAACGACTATGCACATTTTGAAACGGCCTCGCGCGGCGGGCCTTTTCTTTTAGATGCGACGCATCTCTTGCTCGGTGTTATGTAAGGCGGCGTGGTAATCCGCACGCGCCGTGGTAGTCCGCACTCACACTACTCATGCGCGCCTCTCCTCCTTCCCTCTCTCCGACAGCTGCGCGTTACTCTCTCCACTTCTCTACCAGCAACTGCTTGCGCTTCTCCTGCGTTCTCGCTTTTGCTTCGCGGCGCATGCACTACTCTCTGCGCTACTCTCCTCCTCTAAGCGGTAGAGCTCAGCGCGCGTTCAGTGCAGCGCTTGCTTTGGTTGACTCCGCTTGACTCCATTGGTGCTTCCGACGAAGCGTGATGGAAACAACAGTCCCGTCAGTGAGTGGGCTGACGCAAGCACGCGTCAGCATCAGCCCAATTGCGTCCACTCAAGACAAAGCTGCGAAGCGAAGGGCAGCGAACTACCATTCACGGCACATGCATTGATCACGTCTTCACCAATTTCAAGATCCACCCATTGCACCAAGATCCCCTCACGGTTCACTTCAGCGACCACAAAGCCATCCTCATCAAAGCAAAGTCCACACCTCAAGTACTAGACGCTGCTCAATAAAGACCTTCGTTAACCGTTTCACCTTAGTCTACAACGTTAATAACACCGTTAATAACGATCCGAGGTCTCTAGCATGCCCAACCAACGCCAGCGGAGCGCAATCGTGCAAGTGCTCCGGCTTCGCGTCGCCTCATGGTCCCCTTTAGCGGGAGATCGTGTCATTTTTTTCTTTCTTTCTTTCTTTTTTTGCGCAGCGCGCGCCGAACGCCACGCGTGCTCATGGTCTTTTTGCGCCGGCGCCGGGTGGGGAGAGCATCTGCTACTACCTTCGACAAAACGCCCGCAGTGCGCTAGAATGATGGTTGTCATTTCACAATCCACGATAAAGGTGGTGAAAGTGAAGACGACCATTATAACCATTTGTGCACAGAGCTTATTTCTGTTAACCTCGAATTTCTGATGCACTAGAACAAAACCATTCAAGGCCTAAACATTTCCTCTTAAATCACCGGACACTGCAACCCAAAGCGATGCTTAAGACGAGGAAGCTTCAACGGCGACGGCGGGGTGCGGGCCTAAGGAGCTTCGCTCCTGAAAATTTAAAGGTGTTTCCCTTTTTCTATTGCACAACGCGCTCGGCATTTTCGGTCTGGGCGCGATCATCGACTGGTCTGCGCTTCGCGACGAGTGCCTCCTATCACTGCATGACCAGATGAAGGTTGCGCTTGACTCTCCGTCCGCGATTCTGGTTTGTAACTTTTTTAAAATGGGTGGCGGTTCGCCCATAGGTTTGCCGCTGTCCGCGGACATGAAATTATCGAACAAAGAAACGGCACATAGGCGAAGTTAGAGAGAGAGAGAGAGAGAGAGAAACTTTATTTGCGTATAACGCGGAGCAAAGCAAATGGTCGGGCCCCTATTCCAGGGCTCCGCTGGCCCTTGCCATCTTCTCTGCCCGTTGGATCAGACAAAGCTGATCATCAAAGGCCGAGCTGGACAGCAGTGCCTCCCATTTTTCCTCTGTGTTATTCATGTTGTGGTGTTCTTCGTTGTGAAGTGTACACTCCCATGTAATGTGAAACAGAGTTGGTGGGGCCCCGCACCACGGACATATATCTCTGTATGCTGTGGGGTAGAATACATGTAGCCTGTGTAAGTTCGTGTATGTGTTTGTCTGGAGTCTGCGTAACGCCGCAGATTCCATTGCTGTGAGGTTCTTATGCGGTGCTGGATAGAGTTTTCTATTCTCCCTGTAATACTGAAGAATTGTAGCAAAATTAGGGTCTAGGGGCGTTGGGTCCTCTATTGCAGTGTGCAAGGAAGCTCGGTGATTTGTGAAGCCTCGAGCCGCCTCATCCGCAAACTGGTTCCCGGTGACGCCCGCATGCCCTGGCGCCCAGATAATCGTTTGGGTGTATTCAATTGGAAAATCTCTAGGAGCTTTGGTTAGAATTTGGAAGGCCTTCGTACATATTCTACCCCTTTCGTAGTTCCTACATGCAGCCTTCGAATCCGTGATTATTGTCAGTGGGGCTTTTCGCTCCCTGCCCTCCTTGATTGCCAGTGCTAGCGCTATCTCCTCCGCTTCTGTAATGGAGGCTTGGGCTATGGAGGCACAACTTGTAATGTTTCCTTTTCGGTCTGTGACCACAGCCACCATATTTTTTGCATTAGTCTGATATGGTGCTGCGTCTGTAAATCTTGCCGTATTCAAATATTTTGTCTTTTTATCTATGTAAGCTGCTCTTGCTTTACGCCTTCCAGCATGTAGAATTGGATCCATGTTAGAGTTACTGTATATCTAGGCGAAGTTTCCAAAGCTCCTGGAATGCCATTGTCATGCAAGCCGCAATATGCAACCGGAGGCGGATATGAATGAAGCACGACAAACGATTTGACGACCATCTAACTGAAACGTCGGAAGCCAAGCTCGCCTTCGAGGACCTGGAAGACCAGCGACAAATCGTCGCCAGGGCCAAGAGGATGAGGGTTCCTGAACTAGGAAGCCCTCCCACTTCAGGGTGATACAAGGCGTCGCTCGGAACACTGTTTCAAACATAAACGTTTAGTTCTCTCTATCTCTCTGATTGAACTCAAGGCCGTTATCTACCATCTTGCGTAAGGAAACTATGCATTACTTGAGTTACAAACAAGTTACAAGGATCAAAAGAAAGGAAATTTATCAAGGGCTCGTTTTTCTTTGTTGGATACAACGCTAATGAAAGCCAACATACAATGAAGCCAAAGAAGGTATAGGGGACGTTGTTCGTGGTCTTCTATATAGCTGTATTACATCGAAATTTTGCGAGTACGAAGCGGAATTGGAGCGGCTCAGAGCTATCCGTCGCCGTGCCGAACGACGCTATAGGCGTACAAAATCCATTTACGACTTGAGGGAGGCTAGACGTCTGCAGAAGAAGATTCAGCGTCGAATCAACTCACTCCAGTCTTTTAGGTGGAAATTTTTGTGCGAGTCGCTTGATCCACACAAGCCTCTATCGCAAATATGGATGATTGTTCGCGGCCTACGAACATCGCCGCACCAACACCGCCCCTTCAAATGCCTTTCTCTCCACCAAGGACGCCAGGAAATGGAAGTCGCAGAAGATTTCTGCGTGAAGGTTGCCGGTCTGTCCGCGTCCACCACGCGTTACCTATGAAACGCGCCAGGTTCAAAAGATTCGAGAATGGACAATCTGTTCTGTCTAGAGGAACTTCAGGCAGCCTTGACTGCATGCAAGCGGTCTTCATCAACTGGACCTGATGGCGTCCCCTATCTGGCACTTTGCAACCTCGGTCAAGCAGCTCGGCGTGCCCTTCTGGCCGTGTACAATGACTCATGGTGCAACGGACTGGTCCTTTCTTCGTGAAAATCCAGCCGCCTCATTCCTCTGCTTAAGCCAGGTAAATCCCTATCGCCCCATCGCACTTGCCAGCTGTTTTGGAAAAGTGATGGAGAGTATGGTACCATAGGCGTGCGCACAGGGGGGGGGGGGGGCAGGAGGGGTGGGTCGGGCGTCCCCCTAATCACCTAAGAGGGGGGGCGCAAAATCTGCCCCGTACATTGACCCTTCTAGTCACCTAATAGGGGGGGGGGGGCAAAATCTGCCCCATACATTGACCTAGTAGGGTGGGGCGGCACTAGGATGAACCTTTGCCCCCCCTTATGGGGAACCCTGCGCACGCCTATGTATGGTACTGACTCGCCTAGAGTGGTACCTGGAGCACTATAAGATATACCCTGAGGCTATGACCGGCTTTCGGCGTGGACGGTCGTCCACTGATAACGTTATCGACCTGGTTTCGTCTGTGCAACAGCAAAAGAACCCCAAAAGATTATCTGCGGCGATATTCTTGGACGTGAAAGGCGCATACGACCAACGTTTATAGAACTTGCATACGACAACGTATGCATGAAGCCATTTTGGATGTCTTGGGAAGTATTGGACTTGGGGGCCGTGTTTACCAATGGATTGACAGCTATTTGAAGGCCAGGACCTTCTTTGTACATACTGAAGGTGGTCCAACCACGCACCATTACACCTGTCGCGGCGTGCCTCAAGGTGGAGTTCTAAGCCCCACACCTTTAACTTAGCTCTTCTCGGCCTGGTTGACGCACTTCCACGGTCTGTTCATCTATCAATATATGCAGGTGACATCTGCATCTGGGCTTCGGGGGTGACGCGTCTCCGCATACGTGCCAGGCTTCAGAGAGCGGCTACACTGACGTCAAAGTACCTTCAAGGACGGGGGCTGGAGCTGTCATCAGAGAAGTGCTCGCTTGTTGCCTTCACGCGCAAGGCGATGGGGCCCGTATATAATTAAAATCAACGGCTATGTCATCACTTATGAGAAGACCCACCGCTTTCTGGGGGTCATAGTCGATCGCGACCTGTCCTGGAGCCCTCACATCGCCTACATGAAGAAGAAACTGACCATGATCACCCACGTCTTAAGGTTTCTTGCTGGAAAATCGTGGGGTGCATCTGTGAGAGCGATGCTTCAAATTTACACCGTTCTGTTCCTCGGTTTCATGCGCTACAGCCTACCTGTGCTTTGTAAAACCCAAAGAAAGAACGTACGTGTCCTCCAGTCGCTTCAAGCTCAAGCACTGAAAATATGCCTTGGCATTCCGAAATGCACATCTACAGCAGCGACTGTCGTCATCGCGCGTGAACATCCAATCGCTACATGCATACGCGTCGATGCTTTGAGAATGCACATCAGGCATTTCGCTCGGATTCTATCGCATCACCTCGCCTCACTTCCTACATCTGGGCCGCACTCTGCGTTTAGTGGTACTGTAGCATCACATCGAGAAGTGATTCCCTCGAACTTCACGCATGCAGAAAGACCGCCGTTGCCATTGTGGTGCCTACACCCACTCGAAGCCGTTCTTACCATTCCCGGAATTCGAAAGAAGAAACAGTCCTCGTATTTAGCCCTACAACAGGCCACACTCCTGTACCTGCATGAGAAACAGCGGACGCCTTCACATTTACACGGACGGTTCTGTCTCTTCTGCATGCTTAGCAGGGGCAGTGTTTATTCCCGCGAAATCAGTCACCACAAAATTCAAAACATCGCATTTGACATCATCAACGGCCGCAGAACTCGCCGCCATCCTTGCAGCACTAGAATTTGTAATTGAAGAACCTTCGCAAGCTTGGTCCATCTTCTCTGACTCCAAGGCAGCTTTTCAATGTCTTATGTCGCCATTTCGTTATAGACCTAATGAGCAGTTAGTCGCTGCTATAAGGCTCCTTCACCACCATGCAATCGAGAAACAACACAATATAGATGGCTTGCACGTGACGTCATGGAGGCAGTTTCTGAAGGGAACTGGGACTCCACGATGGCGGCTTTGATGACAAACAATTTGCGTCTATGTGAAAATGACGCGGCAGGAACGTCGCTGTGCGTGAATAATGAAATAACCTGCGTGTGATGTTTCCATAACCTGAATGTGACATCGGAAACGTCGCGTCCCCACATGATGGTGCTCCAACCCGGCGCTTTCAGTGACGTCAGTGCAAGCCATCTTAGTGGATACCGGGTCATTGTGGTATATACGGTAACGACCGTGTGGATGAGGCCGCCCGATCTGCACATGACAGTGACCACTACGCAGATATACCATTCTCCAGAACCGACGCAGCTACAAGACTTCGTTCGCTGGCACGTGAACTCACACTTGCCCAGTGGAACTCGGCTGAATTCACCAACGCTCGCCTACACAGCTTGGATCCCAATCTCCTGCTCCGTCTTCCGTCAGGAATATCGCGAGCTGAGGAGAGGCTTCTGTGCCGCCTGTGGATTGGTGTGGCCTTCACGAATGCCTACTCCTGTCTGATTGGAATAGCCAACTACACTACATGCAATTACTGCAGCTGCGAAGAAAAGATCTCCCATCTTCTGTCCCCGTTTCAGTGCGCCAAGACAAGAACTTTCAAATGCGCTAGATAAACTTGACAATCGCCCTTTGTCGGAACAAAGGATTTTGGGACCTTGGCCGAGTCCGTCGTCAGCACAGAGGGCTTTAAAAGCATTATTGCGCTTCTTGCGGACAACTGGTCTTGGAGACAGACTCTAAGCAGTGTCATATTCTCGTTTCCTCCCCACCCACCCCCTCTCTTTTTTTTTTCCTTTTCTTGCTCTCCTTTTTTTTTTTGTAACGTCTCTCTTCTATCATCTATTATCCTCCTTCCCCTTCCCCCAACAGAGGGTAGCCAGCCGGTCTAAGATCCCGTCCCTGAACTCTTGTGACCGGCTCCCCCATCTTTCCTGTCTTCTCTCTTCGTCGCGCCTGTCGACCTCCTCTCACTTCCTTTCCTATTTCTTTCTACTTTTCGTTTATCCCCTTACCCCCACCCCTATAAGGCACTGCGCCGTGCTCCCTTAAGGGTTGCAGAAATTAGGTGTCTTTTTTCCTTTTCTTCCGAACCACTACAACAACAACTTCCCTGTCTTTCCGCTTGTCTGTTTCTTCCTTCCTTGAGTGGTAGAAATTTTGGACAAAATGTCACCAAAAGTTACGATTAGAAAGAACGCCTTTCCCGTGTCTCATACAAGGGTCATTTCTGAAGGGGATTTGACGTCAGGTTTCCAGAAACATATCAATAGTAGTCTCCACCACGACTAAAATCTTCTAAAATGTAGAGTTTTGGTTCCACGGTGATGTTTCAACTCATAGTGACCGCATGGGGTGCCGCGCGAAAAAAAAAAAAAAAAGAAATACTTGAGACCAGTCCCGTCTCTGTAGGTTATCCGAACTTTTTAATCGCAACGGGTGAGAAAATAATGCGAGTACCATTTAGCCACAAGTCACAAAACTTTATTCCTTGTGAAGCTGCGAGCCGCTGGTCTGCAGGCCGCATGCGTTCCGCGTGTTTGAGACCCCTGCAATCATAGGCGTGCGCAGGGTTCTCCGTTAGGGGGGGGGGGACAAGTTTCACCGCAGTGCCCCCCCCCCCCCTCTTCGCAGTTGGTCTAGTTCAAAAAAAAAAAACAAGCTCCGTAATGGATGCAAAACTGAAAATGAAGCGATGACGTGCTTCTCGCAACGGCTGCCATTTGTCCCCGGCTTTCCAGGCGTAAAGGCAAACAAATCTATGAATGGAACATCAGGTGTCCTTCGTCGACATTGTCGTCAAAAGCATACATAGCCATAACCCTGCACATTAAGAAAATGACGTGAAAGGTCCGACTGATAAATGTGTGGGGCAGAATTGGCGCGCCCCTCTAGATGACTAGCGGGTGCCCCCCCTCCCCTGTCCCCCTGTGCGCACGCCTATGATTATGCTTATACTAAGTGGCACTAGAAGGGCGTTATTGAAGTAGAATTTTATTTCAGGCACAAAGCAAAAAAAAAAGAAAGAAAGGCACAATTTGCCTAGGGGACCAGCGAAAAGGCATAAAAGCCTGACAAAGCGCCTGCCCCCTGTAAACCCAAAACCCACCAAAATGACACAGTGATAACAGATGGGCGTTATCATTTTACTCCCCTAACCGTATTTCCTTATTTATATTTACTGAACCCCTATGTCAGGGTTCTCAAACTCACGTCACCTATCGGGCCGCAGCCACCAAATTTAGTCCCGCAAAGGGCCGGCACAGTCAATAAGTGGGAAGGGGGGGGGGGGGGAAGGGGAGGGGTAGAGAGAGAGGAGGGAGTTTGAACAAAATGTCAGCTGACATTGCCATTTGAAAGAAGGCCTTTCCCATATTTGATATATGGGTCATTTCTAAAGGGCATTTGGCGTCAGGTTTCGAGAAGCATATCGATACCGATCTACACAATGACTAAAATGTGGACGCCGATCCTCAAGTATAAAATTTTTTTTCCCCGGTTATGTTTCAACACAAGGCGACCACATGGGTGCCTCACGAAACAAATGCTTAAGACCAGTCGCGTCTCTGTAGCTTACCCGCACAAAGCGTTATTAATCACGATAGGCGAGAAAATAATGCGAGCACCATTTAGCAATATTTTATTTATTTATTTATTTATTTATTTATTTATTTATTTATTTATTTATTTATTTATTTATTTACATACTGCCGGCCTTCTAGGAAGGCCTTAGGCAGGAGTGGGGCAGAAATACACAACGCAGCAACACAGCACAAGCTCGAAGTATTGAATAGCGTTGCACATTAGGAAGAGAAAAAAAAATACATGAGGTAACATTCTGTGAAGCAATGACATTGGTAGAATATGCAAAACAACGAAAGGGAACAAATTACACGGCAGTCAGACTCGCATAGCACAAGGTACTCACATTTGAAGTATTTACATAGCACAAATTACTCACAGGTACTGACATTGTACTAACATAGCACAAAAAGTCCAAGAAAAAGAAAGAAAAAGAAGGTTTTACCATTTATTTGAACGCAGCAAAGTGAAAGCGATAGCAAGTAGGTACTACATGACGTTACGTGACGCTTCAAGCGTAGTGGCGATTACGCAGCTTCATTTCTGATAGCCTGCAGAAAAGAATCAATGTTGGGACGTTCTACCACATGAGCAGATAAGGCGTTCCACTCGACGATTGTCCGAGGAAAGAAAGAATACGTAAAAGTGTTTGTTCTGCACTTCAGCTCGGCCACCTTTTTTGCGTGAAGAGACCGAGTAAAGTGGCTAATGGCAGGTGCTATGAATGCGGATGAATCAACTCGTAATTTTTTGTGATAGAACAAATAAAATAGCTTTAGCCTGTCATGACAACGCCTTGTTTCGAGTTTCTCTAGTCCTGCTTTCTGTAGGAGGTGCGACGGGGATATTTTCCAACTGTAACTATTATAAATGAACCTAGCAGATTTCCTTTGGATACTTTCCAGTTTTAGTTTATTAGAGGCTGACCAGGGATCCCAGGCCGCAGCAGCATACTCCAATATGGGCCTAATAAATGTCCTGTAGGCTAATAGTTTTATTTCCGTTGTTGAGTGACCCAGCGTGCGCCGAAGGTATCCCAGTTGTCTATAGGCTTTTTTAGCAATAAACGTTACATGTTCATTCCAGCGCAAATCGGAGGTTATCATTACTCCTAAATACTTATAGCTGTGCACTAAGCTTAAAGGTTGATTATTGATGGAATAGATGAACTCAAGTGGTTTGTTCTTGCGGGTTATGGTCATTGCTACCGTTTTTTTACTATTAACTGTCA
Source organism: Rhipicephalus sanguineus (assembly GCF_013339695.2). NCBI lineage: Eukaryota > Metazoa > Arthropoda > Arachnida > Ixodida > Ixodidae > Rhipicephalus > Rhipicephalus sanguineus. The sequence goes on from NC_051176.1 coordinate 185,696,448, forward strand.
TCTGCCATGTACAACACCAGTTCGCAATTGTACTTAATGCTTGATTTAGTAGGACCTGATCGTTAATGCTAGATACTTCCTGGTATATTACACAGTCGTCTGCGAACAGCCGAATTTGGACGCCAATGTTCTGAACAATATCGTTAATGAATAGCAGGAAAAATAGAGGACCGAGAACGGAGCCCTGCGGAACACCAGATGCCACCGGAGCTGAAGGAGAAGCTGTGCCATCAATGACTACATTGCCGCCTTGACGAGAGGTACGCAGCAATCCAGGCCAGAAGACGATCATTTTTGAAAATGGGCTTCAATTTTAGTATTAGCTTGGAATGGGATACCCGGTCGAAGGCTTTTTCAAAGTCTAGAAATATTATATCTACCTGATTATGTCTGTCTAACGCTAAAGCGAGGTCATGTATTGTTAAGACCAGTTTGGTTACTGTAGACATCCCTCTACGAAATCCATGTTGCCGATGGTCAATCAAATTGTTGCTCTCAACAAAGGAAGATATGTGCTTAAATATAATATGTTCAAGCAGCTTCACTGAAGTACATAAAATTGATATTGGCCTGTATGAAGAAGGTGATGAATGGTCGTCTGATTTAGGTATGGGGGCAATTTTAGCAAATTTCCAGTCATCTGGAAGTTCCGCTCGAACCAGTGATTTGCGATATAGCAGAGTTAAATACTTCGCGCACCATTCAGCATATCGCACTAGGAACGCGTTCGGTATTTCATCAATACCAGGAGATTTCTTGGTGTCTAAATTAAGAAGCAACGTCATGACCCCCTCCTCGCTAACGGATATGTCGTCAATAGGCAGTATTTCTTCGAGAAGCGAAATTTTTGGAGCACTGGCATTATCCTGAGTGAACACAGAACAGAAATACGTGTTTAGTATTTGAGCTATTTCAAGTTTGTCGTCGAGTACTGCGTCACCGACGGATAGACGCGGCACAGACTTTTTTTGCGGTGACAAGTATCGCCAGAACATATCAGGGGATGAGAGAAGAAAGTTTTTCAGTCTCACGTTCTGGAAGTGCTCTTTTGCTTTTTTGATGCCGTTTCCTAGCATAGCGCGTAGCTCGGTAATCTTTTCTCCGTTAGCGTTTGTTGGATGACGTTTGTGCCTAGTTTTCGCCTTTTTAAGTTTACGCCCCATTCGAACGAGGTCCTTCGTCAACCAAGGGTTACAGCTGCGTACAATCTTTCGTTTTTTTGGCACGAACTGCGCAATGCATCGAAAAACCAATTCCTTAAAGAAACGCCACATTTGTTCGACGGAGCCATTTGTTGATTCGTACAGAGCGCTGAAATCGGAGAACGAATTGTCAAGCAAATCCAGTACATCGACGTCACTAGCATGTGTAAACAACAATTACGAACAGTCACAAAGTCATAAAATAAATAAGGGACGAAGACTCATGTGCGGGCCGCGGGCCGCACGCATAAGGTCGGCGGGCCGCATGCGGGCTGCGGGTCTAAATCCTAATATGTGTACAATAAAAAAGACCACGGGCAAAAATATTTCTCTGCTCCTTATCGAAGTCAAAGACGGGTCGACGCATCCTCAAGCCGCTCGGCATCAGACACCACACTCAGCAGGGAGAAAAGACGCGGGTTCCGGCCTCGGTCCGCGACCGCTTGATCGTCCCGCCGCTTCCTAAGAATATGAACCCGACGCACCACGCCGGCCGACGTAACCACTGCAACGAGCTAGCGACCTTCAAAAGAAGTGTGGCAGTAGTAACGAGGTTGCATACGTAGCACGTAGATACCGCGAGATACGGAGAAGGGAGAAGCGCACACGCAGTTGCGGTCGTTGACCAAACGGGTAAATTCCTCGCGAGCGCCACGGTGACACGGTGACCACGGGACACACAGGCAGCCGAAGGCCAACGTTTATAGATACTTGGCCGAAGGCAACGCTTGGCCGAAGGAGCCGCGATAGCCCTAGCACTCGCAGCAGTGCTGAACGCTGCGATCGTGATTAGCGACTCGCCGGCGGCAGTCTGCGGCAAGGGCTCCGGAAGCGGGGAGGGGGGGGGGGGGAAGGTTAGACTAGAGCCCCCTCTGTCAGCAGAAGCAAGGGGCTCAGCCCCCCCGATCAAACCCTATCACGCGATTCTTTTTTTTTTTTTTTTTTGCGCGGGGCGGTTTAAACGCATGCTGCTGTCACTTGCTCAAACATAAAACGAACTAGCGGGTGACGAGGTTTGCTGAAAAGTCATAAGAACCAAAAAGGAAAAAAACGGACGCCCTAAAGGACTTCAGTACGCCCAGCGTCCGCACCCTCGAGCGAACAGCCCAGACGGGCACGTGTCCAAGGAAATGGGGTGGGGGAGTGCCGGGTAGGGGTTCAGTGTTTTACCATCCCCAACCCCATTCATAGTACCCTGCAATAGCGACCCCCCTCTCTTTTTTTAACACGAAAGTGCTTTATGCCGGGGTCCACCAAGACTTCACTGACGTATTTCCGTCACGGAAATGACCTCGGTAAAATGCACATTATTTTGAACAACTTGCACCCGATTTGCAGCACATAATTAAAGGGCCCTGCAACACTTTTTCAGCATGGTCAGAAAATGCTGCTGATCGGTAGTCGAGGCTCCCGAGAGCACGCGATCCAAACATTATAGCGCAGCACGCCGCCTGGAATTTACAATTCTCAAAGTCAGCTAGGAAGCGCTCGCTCTTCTCTCGACAAATGATTCCATAAACCCAAATGGCCGCGCCATAAACCCGAAGTCCACGGCCATTGGCTGATTTGAGCATCAATTCGAGCATTGAGATTGAGCATTTGAGATTTGAGCATCAACATTCAATTAACACTACATGAAAAGGACGTGGAGAGATCATTGTCGTGAGGTTACAACATCTGCCAGTTGTATCGTAGACGATATTCGATAAGAAAGCCGAAAAGTAAACAAAAAAAGGGTTCGGTCGCTTCGTGTATAAAACAACTTTTTTTTTACCACCTCAGGAAGACAATCTTTTACATGGTCAAGAACCGTGTCCGATAATTAAGTCGCACAATGATATACAACATCATACTTCATTCTCTTCTAAGCGCAAAACAAAAAGCCCGTTGTTACGCTTCTCTAGTGTTTCTTGGACTGCTAATTTTGCTGCTTAGCTTTGCGAACGACAGCAAGAATTTCGCAAAAAACAGTACATCTGATAGACGATGTTGTTAAAAAAATAATAAACACGAATCACCTCCGATAACGATCGTACGCTCCAGCCCGGGCGCGCTTCGCGCCTCACCGGCAGAAGAAACTCTCTAACCATCTTCACCTTATCGCCGCCGAAAGCCAATCAAATATTGTGACTCAAAAAAGAAAAAGAAGCGCGCTGGCATGTCAACATCAGCATAGTTTTTATCATGGACGAAGACAAAAAGTAGGAGGGAGCGCGCGTAGCGTCCGCAAGCCAACCTCCTCTGAAGCCGCTAGCTCCACGCGGTCGTGCCACATTTCCCATGAATCTCCTGTTTCATTTTCTTTTAACAGCAAAGCTGTTTAGCAAATCGTTCCTTGTCCGACGAACCAAAAAACTACCATCATCATAAACGGGTATGTGCCACAGAAATTGAGCAAATCCCACAACTCACCACTGGTGCGCTAAAAATTAAGGCAACAGTTCGCCCAACAAATGGCTGCCAAGCGACGGCGGCTTCGAGAGGACCCCGAAGCAATGGAAGGCCTACACCAACGACGACGTGCCCGTTGATCTACGAGAGGTGCGAACGCTTGGTTTCAGCATGAGTTTCTGTCTCTAGAGTTTGAACATCCGTGTCGTGTCTGCGACTGTCTCTCTGCGCTGAGAATCAACCTAGAAACAACCTAGCATCACCTAGCTAAAGCCTAGCAACAACCTAGAAGCAACCTGCAAACAACCTAGCATCACCAAACTAAAGCCTAGCAACAACCTAGAAGCAACCAGATTAGACTTCAGAATCGACCAGCTTCGTTGTTTTAAGCATTGCGCGGCTTAGTGCATGCTTCGCCAATTCTTTTTATTGGCGAAGCTTGCAGCGTCTTTTAGATGCGAAGGCATCTCTTGCTCGGAGGTACGTCCCGCGGCGTGCTAGTCCGCACTCACACTACACATGCGCAACTCTCCACCTTCCCTCTCTCCGACAGCTGCGCGTTACTCTCCACTTCTCTACCAGCACCTGCTTGCGCTTCTCCTGCGTTCTCGCTCCTGCTCTCGCGGCGCATGCGCTACTCTCCTACTCTAGTCTCCTCTCCTTCAAGTGGTAGAGCGCTGCGCGCGTTCAGTCCAGCGCTTGCTTCGGTTTACTCCTCTGAAATGCGGGCTCGACATGCCGAAATTCTCTCCTGCGCAGCGCCGCGATGAGCGCCAGCGCATGCGCGTCCCCTCCCCCTCTCCTCTCCTACGCTGCTCCCCTCTCGCGCGCCTGTAGACCGCGTTCCCCGCTCGCCGTGAGAATTACCGGCCAGGGTAGAGGGAAGACACGACGCGCGTAGTGTTCCTCTTCGCGTTCCACGACGCGAGGTCGGTAGCATGCCCAACGAACGCCAACGGAACGCGATCGTGCAAGTGCTCCGGCTTCGCATCGCCTCGGTCCCCTTTAGCGGGAGATGGTGTAATTTTTTTCTTCAGGTGATTGTACGGGGATGTATAGTGGAGATCTATATTATTCTATATTGGAGAGCTAGGTACTGGGATCGCTATCATGCACCTCCACCAGATGTCACGGGGTCGTGAAGTCGACGAAGGCAGCAGTCGGCGTGTCCGAGATGAAACTCTTTATTTGGCCAAACTTGAGGCCGGGAAACGGAACGTCAAACTACAGCAATACACATGATAGCGGTGAACAGAGCGTCGGCCGTCGATAAACTGCGCTGCGGTAAGGCGCGTCGGCATTTATACATGCGGCATCGAACATCCGAGCCTTTTCGCTGGTGGCCACGCGAGTTCGAGAATAATCTCAACAGTTCGCGTTTGCGCGCTCAAGCCTATAAGAGGATTCTAAGATAATCTGTAAGGTTCCCATACATTAGGGCGCGGCTTGCACAAGGCGGCGGCTACGCGTGCAACGGACTAGTTAGATAAAAATGACAAAAAGCGCGCGTGGCAATATCATAGAAAGGCGTGTACACAGATGTGCTATTTGTGTTGTGCGGTGATATATTTTGTCTATTTACGCAGTGCCGATGGAAATGTGTGGTAGCCAACAGAAGCGACACGGATTTGTAGCAGATATATTTTGTGGGGAAACAGCACAATCCTCTCTCTGGGGCAAATGTAGCGAATCGGGCACCCTATCCTGTCATCTCTCTTTTTTCTTCCTCGTTCTCAGTTGCGCCACAAATATTTGGTTATGCAAAAAGCCCTTCGCCTAGACCAGCGACGTCGTCTACTATTACCTGATCCGCATCTCCTACAAGGCTGAGTAGACGCTGCCCTTTCGCCAGGCTGCCGCTGCGAAAGGAGTCCTCAGTCACGCGAATCTTCTAAGAATGCCTCGCGAGTCATGAAAACCGCAAGAACACGTGCAAAACGCGCGCGTGCAAAGCAAGGGGATTTCAAGGCGGCATGAAGAGGAGAGCCGACAGGTGACCAGTAGCGTTACGAGTTTTCTCCACATCCATCGGCAGCACCCGGCACCGCAGCGCCCCTCCTTGGCGCGGGTCTCCCCCCATGTTTACATGACAACCACTTTGGGTCCCGCTCACTCGGCGCTCTCTGAAACCGAAACTACGACTGAACGCTAAACAGTCTCCAAATAATTAACCGTCGCGCGCTCGAGCAAACGAGCTTTCCAGCCGTGATAAGTGGGTCGTTAGCTACTTATTGCAACAAAAAAAAAACAAGATGCAAAATTTTTGTGTCAGTGCTCCTTTAATGAAGCCCTTCGATGATTACTTGTAAAAGTGTTGCAGGGCACCTTTATTAGCACGGCCACTACGCCGAGTCGGTCCCATTTGACGCATTATAACTTGTAAGCAACTCAAATAATGCAACATTTTTTTCACGCAAAACGGTAGACAAAGACTGTGACTTCAGAGAGTTCTTTAAAAAATTAGAAATGGCCTTCTAGAGAAAACTACTTTAAAGCTTCAGAGTTTCTGGCAGAACATGTACGTTCCAGCACAATTTTGAAGTATAATGTTAAGTGCACGAAAATAACAAGTTATTTTAAAGGAAAGCTAAAATATCAAAGTTAACATGTACCGGGTTTTATTATCGCTAGTTTGACTAGTCTGCAGCAATATATTTCTGAAATACACGTATTTTGTGCTGTTTACTATGTTTGTGACTTTTTCCTCAAAGGTCATTCAACAGCAAAGAGAAAACACTCAAAAGCATGCATCTCACTTGACAGAGCGTAGGCTTGGGCGTGTTGGTAATCCATTTTGCTATTCTAGCGCACTGTTAAACAAGACAGAGGACAGAAGAATGACACGGACACAGCGCTGTGTCCGTGTTGTTCTTCTGTCATCAGTCTTGTTTAACAGTGCGCTAAAACAGCAAAATGCATTTCACCTGTTCGTTTATGGGAATAAATACTGTGACTAAGAAGTGCACTGTTCTTTCGCTAGGAGCTCTGGAAGTACAGAAATTGCAAAATTGACAAAATTTTCTTTCGTGAAACAAGCTTCGAAATAGTCGTTCTCAATATAAAACCTGTGCCTAAAGTACATTTAACCAAAATCTGGAATGGGGAACGGGACATCATGTTCTCTGATCTGGACACACCCAACTACGATGACAACCAAACTTGTAGTAGTAGTAGTAGTAGTAGTAGTAGTAGTAGTAGTAGTAGTAGTAGTAGTAGTAGTAGTAGTAGTAGTAGTAGTAGTAGTAGTAATTACTGTAAAAGGACTACTCCACTCAAATGTTGAGCACAAACACACAAGGATTGCTTGCTGCACCACATTAAAATTATGAATTGGGCTAAAAAAAGTTGACTGGTATGCCCAAAGATGAGCTGTTATTTAATTAACAAGTTTTCCCACTTTTTGAGTGGCTCCACCTAAACACTCTTGCGTGCATGCGAGCCTCTCAGCCGCGAAGGGAGCCCCTCGCGCTGCGAGGGTGGCATGCTCCACCACCCCATTCCCCTCTCCTTGTTTTGCCGGATCGTTCAATAAAGTTGTTCACTCACTCACTCCACCTAAACACAAAAACACACATTTCATTCTTTTATTAGTTTCTCTAATTCAGAACAACAGTGCTTGGTTGAACGACCGTTGCTTGCATTTCCACCATATGCATTTCCACCATGGGCCTAAATAACTGAATTAAGTCACAGAATGTCTTCACTGCTAGAGAGAGGTAAAAGGGAATGTGTTGCTATGTACAACTATGCACCTTGTTTATTTATGCTTTTGTGTCAGCATCCACAACTAAGAGACCAGCCACACTTTTTTTTGCTGAAAGGACAGTCCAATGCAGGCTGGCAGCACACCTGAAATGCTGAAAAAGAAAGCAAAATAAAACTGATATTACAATGTTAAAATCTTCATACAGACTATCATGATGCAACTAGGACCCAACACTGAGTCTGAGAAAAATTAAATGAGATGGAGCAAAGCTCTGGTTCCTCAAGCAAAGCTAAGGCATTTTCAGCACTAATGCTAAAAGAGCACTCCACAATTGGACACAAAGGTTAATGGCCGGGGGCAAGGTGAACAAGAGAATATTATGCAGCAACTAAATTGTCAAAAGAAAACACTAGCACACACACAAACAAGGTGTTTTTTGAAAATAGAATGTGGCATCACTGCACTACTAGGCATAAAACATGTAGCCTTAATCATGCCAATATAAAGTGCAATGATGAAAGTGTAAAGGCACGGTACAGTTATCTTGTTTAGCTTATAATCCAACTTACACATGAACCTTAACACTCAAACATTACGGGTTCAATTCATCAGCACTTCCTCGAGCCAATGTTCTATGGAATGATCTTCCCAACAATATTGCATCTATCAACAACCATCAATAATTTCTTGATCAACTGCGGAAACATTTTCTGAAATAGTATCATGTCATCATCATTCTTTTCTAATTCGCGAAGTCTTAGTGTACTCTTCCTTTTGTAAGTGTGTGTGATTGGCGACTATTCTCACTGAAGAACAAATGCTGTTTCTCTGTCTGAAAATGCTTTGCACTGTACTTTTTTCCCTTTATTTTGCTGTATTTATTGATGTATTTTTCTCTTATATTTACTTTCTACTTGTCCCCCTTAATGTCCTATTGGGCCATGTAAGGTGTCATGAATGAATGAATGAATGAATGAATAAGTAAATAAATAAATCTCCAACAGCCACAGCCACTCTTACACATAACTTCTTAAAGAGGCCTTGTAACACTTTTCCAAGTAGCCATTTCATGGCTACTTGGAATGGCTACTTGGATCTGGTGCGCAGCCAGAACTAGTCACGGAGGCCACGGTTGAAGATACGACAGTACTGGCAAAGCTACCGACAATGACGCAGTTCCGGTTAGTTCGTTTCCACGACCACACTTTCGGCGCGTTCGCGTGGGCAGAGCAAGATGAACTTTTCTTTAACGTATTTTAGAGCTCCTGCTGCCACAACAGCAGAAAAAATGACGTCATCGTCGACAATAATATTGGTCCTTGTTAACAACAAAGTTTTACCAAATTCTAAAACCACTTCAGCTTCCCTTAAAGTACAGGGCTTCTGCCACAAATTAATAGTCTTCGTGCTAATAAGGTGTTGAACTTTAAATCGGCAGAAATGACAGACAAAGGCCACAGCATACGACAGCAATTCAATGCATGGGCTTCGGCAGCACTTTGTATTGGGAGGGGGGGGGGGGGGAGTCAGGTAGGCACTAGTGGGGCTTGAGATGCAGGTGCTGCTGTGGCTAGGGGGTGGGGAGGGCAAGTGCCTTTCTGCACCCCCTTGGAGACCCCATGCCCAATGCTACAAATTCACACACCCCTTTTAACAGGGAAGCTATTTGCAAATTGTTCCTTGCGAGTCGATCGCAGAAAACTATCATCTTAATGGTTATGTGCCACTGTGCAGCTTACCAGAAAACTATCCTCATCATAAATGGCTATGCGCCACAGAAATTGGGTAAACCCCACTACTCACCACTGGTCAACTAAAAATGAAGAAGGCAAGAGTGAGAACAACAAATTGCTGCGAAGCGCCGGCGGCGAGCGGAAGACCCCGAGTATGCACGAGAGAATACTAGGGAACAGGAAAGCCAACAGCAGCTGCTAGAAGACCCCGAAGCGATGGAAGGCCTACGCCAACGACGACGTGCCCATATATCTATGAGAGGTGCGAACGTTTGGTTTCAGCACGAGTTTCTGCCTGTGGAGTTTGGACAACCGTGTCGCGTCTGTGACTGTCTGTGGTTTAAGTCGAACCTCTCTGCGCTGAGAATCAAGGCAGAAGCAACCTAGCATCACCTAGCTAAAGCCTAGCAACAACCTAGAACCTGCATCACCTAGCTAAGGCCTAGAAAAAAACCTAGAAGCAACCAGATTAGTCTTCAGAATTGTCCAGTTTCACTGTTTGAAGCCTTGTGTGGCTTAGGGTATGCTTCGCCAATTTTTTTTTATCGGCGAAGCTTGTAGCCTCTTTTTCTTCAGTTGATTGTATTGATACCTATGATTGATTATTGAATATTGCCTTAATGACATGCCATGCGCCACTTGAAACGAGGGTGGCGAAATTCACTCGTTGGTCACTCATTGTAGAAATGTTATCAGGATAGCACAAAAAAACATGCACACATGATGAGGACGAGACAAGTGCTTGTTCTGTCCTCTTCGCTTCCTGTGTCCATGTTTTGCTGCGCTATTCAGATAATATTTCTGCTTGAAACGAGCTACCAACGGTGTTTCTGGAACAGACCACGTCAGCCGATGAACTGCCACCACACTTGAACGCCACCGATTAGCCTGGAAGTCACGAGCCTCAGCGGAGAGCTCGTTTTGCCGTTGAGCTGACTTGCACAGCAGAAGCTGCGTCGCTACCGTGCATGGCGTCGTGGCTTAATCGGGACGCAAGCGCTGTTTTGTCTGCGGAATAATCCTTGGCCCATGGATAAGACTTCGGTGGCTCAAGCACTGGCATGGGGGGTCAGGGGAGTCCTGATCCCTCTTGTGGTCAGGCTGGGGGGAGACACCACTTGCAAGTGTCCCCCCTTGAGAGTTATTTGTCTAACATCATATTTCCATTGCTTGACAGTTCAGTGTAGTGCTTCCACTTTTTTAACGCCTATATTCTTTTTTGTGTGGTACGTGTGTATCTGTGTTCGATACCCCTCAGCTGTGTAAAGCTGCATTGAAAGTGGAACTGCCGTTCGATTGATTTTCGAGAACACTCATTAGCACAGTGAAATAATGTTAGGTTTGAACCCATGCTCCCTTTTTAAAAATTTTGAAGCAAGGTTTTAATTTTGGTATAATTAAAAATAAAACCTATATTTATAAAACAAAATGGCCACCATGGCAAGCTGTGCATCCCCTTTTGTGACTTTTCTTGTTTACACCACTGGCCCCAAGATCAAGCTACACGTTTTGTTGTGCCGGTGGTGCGATTGCCAATGATAGACACCGTCAAACCCGAGACTCTGGCGCAGTTTGGCACAATTTATGCCGATTTTATCAGGATGGCACAGTAAATCCAATTTGGTGCACCTTGGCGCATTTGGCACAGGAGTAGAATCACTGAGCACATAACGTGGTGAGCGACTGCCACCGAAAGACTACAAATTGCCATGCGAAAACACAAGCTGTTCCACATGACCTAGCTTCAGGCTCTCTCACCGTGATGTTACGGTGTTTACAGCTCATCTGATAACGGTGATGTTGTGCTTCATTGTCATACGAGTGCTCCGGACCCAAAAATCTTCGAGCGCCTGTTGACAGCACTGTTTTAAATGCATGCCTGAACAATGGGAGTTTCTGCACGAGTTGTGAGGTGCGATAGTGGTGACTGCACAGCGTGAGCAAATTTTCACAAGTGAAGCCAATCACCGAGAGTATCATGGGCCAAAGTCTGGATGTTTCACAGCACTTGCGGGGTACGCGACCGAACTATGGTTTCAGAAGGCAAGTTGTGAAGGGGCGGGATGGTTTTCTCGTGTGTGTTTTTTTACGTGCAGAAATGACAATCTCCTTTAAAATAAACATGCACTCACTTTTTAACCAGGATATCAGGGGAAGTTTTGACGAAGGGCCTACTGTAACGACGTTAGCGTTAGTTTTTGATAACCCCAACCTGGCCAAGTTGCACCATTGGCCTCGTCACATTTTAGACATTTGCCCTGTTGAATTATTTGAAACTTCGAATACTAGCTATTCAAAAGTTGAATCAAATTATATTCAATGAGGTATTATTCGATTCAAATTCGAAACTCGAATATTCGCACACTCCTACTTAGAACCCTTGCAAGCTTCTTCTGCCACTTGTGCCTTTTTATTTGCCCCACTGCAATGAGATATAACTTCACCTCTGTGTGTCCTTTAGGTTTTTATTCTATGGTCTTTCTAAGTGCCCAAAGATGAATTCCTGAGTTGGAAGTACCCTAAGCTCCTGTAGAACCTTCTTAATGCATTTTTTTGCTTTTGTTTAACCGTGTTGTGGCATCAAAAGCAACTATTTCCACAAATGTAGACGAAATGAATCCTGTTTTAGGGCACAGCATCCAAATCTTGCTTTAAGACACAGCTGAACTTCAGGGTTCGCACGAAACACGGCAAAAAAACTTTTTGCTTGGACGTCTCGTTTACAGGAAAAACAGCCTTCATATGAGCACGTATGAAAAGTGGAGACTGAGCTAGTGCTCACCCAGCCAGCGCTCATTTATTTAAACACCTGGAAAGCTCCCCATGAGGCCATACTAGCAGTGTAAGTTTCATAAGCAGGGAGTGAATGGAAGACTGGAGCCCCTACAGCTAGCATGTCTCGATTAGAATAATTTTTCATGATTGTCTGGTAGGAGAACTACCTTCACTATTTTACACATGAAGCTAGATTGTTCTGCAATCACTATTTAATAAGTCACTTTACAAAAGAAAAACAGGATTTTCCCACACACGTCAGATATTGGAGTTTGAGTTAACAAGGGTTCAGTGCATTAGTGGCACTATTTTTTTTTAATAACTGGGGTTTAACGTCCCAAAACCATGATATGATTATGAAGGACACTGCAGAGGAGGGCTCCAGAAATTTAGACCACCAGGGGTTCTTTAACATGCACCTAAATCTAATGGTGAATTCCATTGGCAGATTCGGAGGACTTCTGGTAGCAGTTTTCCTGCTCCATTTGGAGCAAGTCTGTTCCAATGGCGGATTGAGAGTGCTCCCTGTATATTTCATTGGCAGATCTGGAGCAGCTCCGCTGGCAGATTCGCTCCACAGAGCAGCTCTCTCTACTCCGCCAAAAGCGGCGGATTCGACCGGAAGTCGCAAGCTCCCCGCGCGTGCGCAGAGTGTGGCATACCGCATGCGTGATGCAATGCGCTGTTCGACCGCGCCCGTGAAGGCGATAACGGTGCAAAATGCGAGGGATGCTGGGCACTTGCGAAGCAGATATGCGCCAGCACTCTCTACCATTGCTCTGGCGAGGGCACTTGTGTTCCAATGGCAGATTGCCTTCAGTTGCTCTCCGTCGGAGTGGGGTGCTCCGGCACAGTTCGTCGGCCACTCCAAATCCACCAATGGAATTCACCATGAGTACACGGGCCTCAAACATTGTCCCCTCCATCGAAAATGCAGCCACCGCTTAGTAGCACTATTCAAACAACTGCAACTGTCAATCAAGTCGATGTTGTGGCCGCAGCCATGCCTTTCAGAGGAAAAAAATAATCTTAAAGGGGCCCGCAACACATTTTACAAATGGTCAGAAAATGCTGCCGATCAGTAGTCGAGGCTCCTGTGAACATGTGAGCCATACATTGTAGCATAGCACGTGGCAGGGAATTTACAACTAAGTTTCCAAGTCAGCTAGAAATTGCTTACTCTTCTCTAGACAAATGATGCCATACAGACAAAATCAACTATGTTATCAGCACATGGAGACAGCCACTGGATGATATGAGCATCGTAAAATGCACAGTTACTGCGGCCACTGTTGGGTGCCATGACGTGCCCGTGCCGCACTCTATAGTGCTAGAATTACACTATAGAATTACATCAGCATGCTCATGATCCCACTGAAAGTGAGCCGCACGTGCAAAGAAAAAAAAAAAGAAAGTGCACAAGATCATGATGCCCGTTGATGTACGGATATAGTTTCTTGCCCCCTTATCATCCTCCCCAGTGTAGCTTTCAGCGCGCTCGCTGGGATGGAAGGAGAGAGAAAGCACTTAAAGTGTGCAACAAATCACTTTTACTCTGCTCATCCTTGATGGATTCTAAAAATTATTGAGGCAGTTGATTTGCGAGGCAATAAACTCTTATAGTGAGGTAATTCAATGATTACTTGGAAAATTGTTACAGAGCCCCTTTAAGACCAGCGCCCCCACTGAAACATCAGCACAATACCAAGCAGCCATTTCAACAAGTGCACCACTTTTTCACTTACAACTTAGCAGTGACCAAAAAATTTCAACTATGTACCTTCAAGTCGCATACACATACCTCTGCATATTATATTTATTTACTTATTTACAACCCACTGCCGATCCCTATGTATGCCCTTCCTGCATTATTGCAGGAAGGGCATACATTAGAGCAATACACGTACAAAGTGATGTGAACTTGGCAACATGGTTTTTATGTAGCACAACTACCATATTTACACAATTATAATGCAATTTAATTTTTCTGTAAATAATGGTTTTCGCAATGTACCTCACGCCGACCGTTTATTCAGACTCGGCGGGAACTGCTGAAAAGTCCGAATAATCGGGAGTCCGAAAAAAAGGATTCACCAGAAAGAAGCACTTTTATTGGCCCAGCGGCTGGAAAAAATTTGTTAGTGTGCGTCTGTACACATGTACGCTTACGCGCGACCAAGTCGCCCTGTAATTCAGCCAATGTTTGGCCACCCCTGATGGTCGGCAATAGCACTGCAACGGCCTACGCTAAATCCGCATTTGATGGCCAGGTCCACATGCGCTGGTTCGAGTAGCTGACGGATGATCTCATCGCCTAACTCGGCGAAAACTCCCAAGCAACTTCCACCTGGTGAATAATCGCCGCTTTTTTCGCCATCGTCGGGGCCTTGTAGTTGCCGTGTTCCTTTAGTTCCGACGGCGCACATGGAACGGGCAGCGTATCAGGCCTCGCACGAGCAGGACACAAAGCTCGGGATGCAGATCAGGCCTAGCCACAGAGACATCTCAGTACGCAAACCCTCACACGCCAAAAGGAAACGACGTTGGTCTAGTTGATGTTGCAGCGCTTCTGTAATCTGTTGTCGTATTCTCTTTGTCCAAATTAGGATCCGCGTCGTACTCGTACGCGCTGTCATTCACCTCAAGCCGCACACAGAGCCGATTCCAAGCTTGGCTTGGCTTGGCCTGCTGTTTGGCCGTGGTAGCCGTTCAATGGATACGTGACTGGCTAAAGCCGAAAGGCAACCGTTACGTGTAGCCAACAAACATAGCCTTCGAGATCGGTAACTTCTGCGTGGATTTTTGACACTTGCACGATCTCCAGTTATAGCCAGTGCAACATTCAGTGCTGGCAACCTAGTAAAAATATTGTAAACATTGCTGACAGCTTGTTATGGCATTCAACGTCGCGCTCTATCAGCCAGCCAGAGTCCGAAAAATCGAACGGCGGGCTGTGGGGCGTCCGAATTTTCGGTCGTGAGTTTACATTACTTCAATGGGATGAGTGGCGGTGCCGCGAAGGTGTCCGAATAAACGAGCATGTCCGAATTTTCGGCGTCCGAATAAGCGGTCGGCGACTGTATAATATAAATTTCATCAGCTTTAGAAACCTCAAGGTGCTTGATGCAAACCACCTACAACATAGCCCTTTCAGGTCGTTACCAGGGGTTCGAAGAAACGCTGTTTGAGTTGATGCATGATATTGAGGGCATTTTTCTGCCGGTGAACACTCAACTTTTACAAATGAAAGCAAGAGAACTCGCACGTGAGGCTGACATACCTTGCAAGTTTTTAAAGCTGGATGTGCATAGATGCAAAAGTTCATGTGGAGAGCACCATTTTCGCTTCATTAGAGGACTCATTTTTGGGGCTCCATCACCATCTCATTAACTTGCGCAGAGATCAATACCCAAACAGCAATGACAGCACACAAGATGACATGTTTGTGAACAGCAATAAAGAATACAGTAGTGACAACAAATAAACACAGGTACTTGTGTTTCTGCAATATCCTATGCATGTCGTCTTCTTTCTTCACCCCCAACTATGGTTGCCTTTAAAGTGCTGAGCTCACATTATAATCATAACAGTGACAATACCAATCTTACTTTTTCTTTAAAGCACAAACTCCCCACTCGTCTTGCAACTGCAGATGCGTAATAGTTGCATAAATATGGTTATGAACCAAAAGTAACTGCATGGTGAAATCAATACTTTAACACATACAGAACTCAGTAATAATATACACATACAGAACTCAAAACAACAAGATACTTTATAAAAGCTAACACACAGTGAAAGTAATTTGCATTATAATTGATAGAGCAAGAAAGCATAAACAAGGGAAATAAAAAGTTATGCAGTATAGCTACTACATATTTAGAAAAAAAAAAGAGAGAGGTCCAACTATTGAAACATCAACCTGCCTGTCTGAAGCCATTATTCCTGTTCAAACAACCTCTATAGCCCATATTTAGAATGAAAAAAAAAAAAAAACATACTAAGTGATTATCACTTTAACAGTAACAGAGCAAATTCAGTAACACAAATTATACAGAACAAACTAGGCAGTGAAAGTAACTCGTTTTATTACTAACACAGCATAATAAAGGCAAGATATTATAGAGTATAATTATGCACTGTAACATTATTATGTAGTTTTTAATGAAGTATTATTGTAGTATTCCACAGTATTATATAGTATCACCATATAGCCCCTATTACAGCTACAGCACAGGGATTCACTGAAATATTTAGCAAAGTGGACATCCTTACACGAGACACGCAGTCTTGCACACCTAGCAAGTTAGCCAGCAGTCAAGCTGGATGTGTGAGAAACATCTGCTTCATGCGGTCCTTGCTTGTCCATAGGCAACACAGAGCAGCCAGACCCAGGCCCACTCCACCGCCCATCATGCATCTCCGCAGGCCACCTGTCAAGGGCAAATTATTTGTACGCTTGTTGGCTACATCACAACACAACAGCTCCTCAAAGGGCCCCTCATAAGGACACATTGCAAATTTTGATTGCTCCATGAAAGTTACAAAAGGTGCCTGTTAGTTGGACATGCACCTGTTACGCAGGCACTCTTTACCTCAATGTAAGTCTCCCTTTAGAGGAAGGGCATGTGGCCTCCTGTTTTAAATTTCATGTGTTTTAGCACTGTGTAGATGTACAATATTTTGCAGATACAATCGCCACCAACCAACCCACATGCCATGCTTGTTTGTTTGCAATGCCCAAACATGGTGTGGGGCCCTTTACCAACACCACATGGGGTATGTAAGGCCATTTCTCTAAGAGAGTATGGAAGCCAGTGAAATACCAAGAGTATAAATTAAACCCATTCTAAACATGTCAAGCCTTATTACTTTACCACTCATAGAAGGTCAGCCATCATACTTTTGTGAATAGAACATGTTGTAGCTCATGCAAGTGAATCAAAGGCTTTAAAAAGGCTCAAAGTAAACATGAAACATGTTTACCAGGCAGTGGCGCGCATAAGTCAGGGGGGGGTCGTAACCCCCTGAGGCCGGACCTACCCCCCCCCCCCCCCCCCCCCCCCCCCCCCCCCCGAACTACACCGCTGTCCTTCTCAGCGGGAGTCCAAAGTTCATTTCATATCCAGAAGTGTCTTGAGGTCGACTTTTCCTGACTGGCTTTAGAAATGTGTTGTATTCACTCATCTACTACTAAATTAAATGAATGCAAACCGCATGCTCTATGGCTCTGTGTTCACTTCCAGGGAAGCAGCTCTCCAAAGAAAAAGAAAGCTTTCACGGGTTGTCAGTCTGGCCCCTTTTTTATTTTCTTGCCCCTTTGATTATTACAATAGAGCATGCCATGACAAATATAACAATGGAACACATCGAGGGACGAGCTCTCAGTTCACTCCAGCCGCAACCAAAAATCTTTCTCAGATACGTCTAAACGACCATTTTTCGATCGTCAAGAGATCCTACGTAATAATTTTTCTCTCTAATATAAGTTTAATCGAACGAGAGTTCAGTTCGCCCTTGAAACATAACACTCTCGGCCATGTTTGGATGTTCTCGTAGCCTGAAAATAAAACTCTGCAAAAACACCTACCCAAGTCGATATCTTCAGTTTTCTTCAGACCCCCAAAAAATCCGGAAAATATTAGTCTTAGACATTAATACGAAGAGCCGGAACACACTGCAGCACACAACGTGAAAAAACAAAAGAAAAACATACAATATATTCAAGAAACTCACCAAGAACGGCTACGGAAAGTGTTTTATTCGGAAAGCAGTTCACTTCCAAAAACACGAGGCAAGCTGATAAATCCAGCAACAACGCCCCCCCCTCCCAATCAACACCACCGCAGAAATGCATCACTCTCTACTACCCGAGGCGTGAGCGAAACCATCGCTCCCAACGACCGGCCGCCAAAAGAGAAAATTCAAGGCAATGTCTACAAAATTGCTCTCGCTGGCTGCGACACCAGCTGAACCGAGAACCTGAAAGAAAGATGGAAACGATGTCCCCAATTTTGCAAGAGATCGCAACCCCATAGCCGAACATTCCGAGGACGCAGACCACCAAATCAATTTTCCTGAAGTTACAGTCCTCGCAGTTGAAACCAACTACCGGAAATGAATCCTGGCATATGCAAACGACCCCGAACAATGTGAACCGCGCTCAAGGCAACGTACCCCTTGTGTACAGCACAAAAAAAAGAAAGAAAGAAAGAGAGAGGCATCTGCGTACCCAACACCAGTCTAGAGGGTGTTGGCGTACCGCCACTTCGACACGTACACACGTCTGAAAAGCTCCCCACCCCCTTCACTGTTCAACTCATGCCTTCCGGTCAAGCCCTTGCACTCCTCTGTTCTTCTGCCGACAAGCACCGTTGCCACCTGAAGCACCCTTTCATACCCGACGAACAAGAAAAGAAACCCTCTTCATGGGTGTCCCTTCCTCCAACTCCGAAGAAGGAACCGTATGGTTTCTGAAACGTTGGGACAATGCTCACTCAAATTTTAAAGATAAGAAGGCGTCGGCGGCATCCGATCAATCCGCCAAGCTTCGACGCACGTGTTTTCTATTTTCTTCGGGGCTGCTGGCGAATGGTACCGTATGTCGCTTAATGGCTGCAACGGAGTGGTCGCGCATTTTTTTCTGAACCTCGTTGACAGCGGCCGAATGAGACGTGTTCGTGCGGCGAGAAGAAAGGTCACCTTGCAAGCGGCTCATTCATCAGAGCGACCGCGAACCCACGGAGGCTGCATAGCACAAGCCCACGACGATATTAGTTTTAGCACATTCAGTGGTTCCTGCATTTCTGAGCAAGCCTTGGAGCAACTGATGTGTGCGTCGCCAGCCATTGTAGCAGTATCGCACGCACACAGTGACCCCAAGCATGGCATGCGGAGTCCATACATTGTGAAGATGGGAGGAGCAAGAAGCCGTGGCAGAATGAGTCAATGTTTTTAACAACGCCTGGCAAGAAAAAAGAACCTTGGGAAAGTGCGGAAGGTCTGTCGGGCGGCACGTTTCCTTTCCTTTTTTTTCAGTAAACATTTCTCGCCCTCTCTTTTTACGTACTGCTTCTTTTTTTGCATGTACATTAGACGGAAACTATAAAGTTTGATGTGCACACATGCGCACGTTCAGTTTGCTTGCTAGAACTTGTTGCTGGGTTTGCTGCGTGAATCTGTGTCGACAATGACCTACCTCGCCGAAGCCCTCTCGCTGAAGCGCCAGTCAAACACGATCTTAACCTACTACCCAAAAAAGATTCCGTGTTCATATTCAAGCGACGCAGCAACAACACCGGAATGCCCGATTACGGCCATAGAGGAACCGGTGACTCAGCAGATATCAGCGTCTCATGCGTCTATTCATCATCATCATCATCATCATCAGCCTGTCTACGCCCACTGCAGGGCAAAGGCCTCTCCCATGTTCCGCCAATCAACCCGGTCCTGTGCTTTCTGCTGCCACGTTATACCTGCAAACTTCTTAATCTCATCTACCCACCTAATTTTCTGTCTCCCCCTCACGCGTTTGCCATCTCTTGGAATCCAGTCAGTTACCCTTAATGACCACCGGTTATCCTGTCGACGTGCTACATGCCCGGCCCATATCCATTTCTTCTTCTTGATTTCAACTATGATGTCCTTAACCCCCGTTTGTTCCCTGACCCACTCTGCTCTCTTCCTGTCTCTTAATGTTACACCTATCATTTTCCTTTCCATCGCTCGCTGTGTCTATTGACCAGTCAATTTTTACTAAGGATGGTTCAGTCGCCGACCCTATATGCACTCGAGTGACCTGGGAATCTACACTGAAAAGTCAGTAAGTGTGGCTATAATGCAATTTATCCGTGAGCTGAGAGTTGTACTTTACGTGTGCTGCATTGAACTATACACTCGCGCTCAATAGAAAGGTTTAGTTGGGCGTCTGCAGGAGCTCTGTGGACGCTCAACTAAATCTGTTCAACATGACTTGCAACACGGGAGCACGTGGCCTGCCTCATGAGTTCAAAGACTGCGCATGGGTTCAACTTGTTTTCATTTCAGCAACTAAATATTTTCTTATTTGGAATCATCCCCGAGTGCGAGAACAGCATTTAGTTGTGGAAGCAAGGGCTAGTGGAAGCCATGAGCAGTCTTTCGAACTCGTGAGGCCAAGCGCTCCCGTGTTGCAAGTCATATTGAGCGCGACTGTACATACTGTTTATAATCAATACTGTGTAGTTCATTAGCAATATTTACGGTGCGCTTTAAAATTTATAGTTTGGGAAGACTCAAAGGAAGCATATAAAATTATCAGCTGCAGAGTATTTAAGAGCTAAAGTTGTCATGCATGCGGGCTTGTTCGTATGGCATTTTCTTATTACAGTGGTAGTGCAAAACACTGGACAGAAGAAACGCACACGAAAACACACACGACGCTGGGTGTCTTCGTGCGCCTTTCTTGCGTCCCGTTTGCATGCGCTACCATAGTAATAAAATTTTTAACATCATTGCGCGACCGCCAGCCAGCTGACATGTCAGCACCCTTACCACTACACGAAACTGCAAAATTACCAAAAAATTTAAGCACCTGCCAAACAACTTCGTTGGTAATCATGTTACGCGTTGGTTTATTCAATTTGTAGTTTATTTGCTATGCGCACTGCTCCACTGAACGGTTTTTTGGCCTTGTCAAGTTATTTCAAGACCTTTCTGTAAAACGCTGAATGATCATCATCATAAGTGATGTTATTTTTATTATTATTATTATTATTATATTACTCGACTAGGCCTCTACCATTTTATACAGATTGACTATAGTAATAGGCAGATATTAGCATCAAGAAAAATTTCAGTGACGATTACTAGAGATGTGCGAATATTAAAAAATTTTGAATCACGGATGAATTGGTGTCCTGTGCAATCAGACTTCAAATCAAATAGCCACTATCCATAAATATCAGTATCTTTCTGTAAGTAGTGTACAAGTATTTGAAAATGTGAACTGTGCTGAAATAAACATTCAATTCATGCAAAACTGCAATAAATTTCATGCCTGAGAGCACGGTACAATACAGGCATAAAATGTGAGAGCTTAAAAGGAGAAGCAGGTTAGTACTTCACTAGGAAAGCGAGGCTTCACAGGCTATACAATAAGTGTTCGAACTCTCCAAAGAATTCCATTCATGCTAAGAATCTTTTCATTTATTCCTGAGGCTTTTTCTGTGCCTTCAGTGTTACATTATGACAAGTTTCATGTGAGCATCGTTTTATATTTATGAAATACTTTGTATTTTACAAAGCTCCCGACCTAAAAAGATATTTCCATTGTCCGGCATGTATAAGAGTTCCCTGTTGTCACTAGCCAGAATTAACGAACTTGGCCATCAAACCCAATTTAACGAAGTTTTTCCCAAAATAACTTGGTAAAAATACAGTGATTCGCTTCTTACTTTGACAGAATGGTTTTTCTTCCGAGCGTGCACTCTAATGCTATCGTCTTAACCCCTTGAGGGTTTTTGCCGTACATGTATGGTGGCGGTTTTTCATCGCGCAAGGCCTTTGCCATACGGGTATCGCTTTGACCCTCCGTTTGAAATTTCGCACTGTAATGACGATGCATGCTGAATGGGAGGTGCTTCCACCTCATAGGGCTTACAAGAAGCCTTTGAAATTTTACTGTGCTACCTTTTTGTGGAGATAAAAAGAACTGGTTTCTAGCTTCAGTGTATGGCGCGGTCTGTGGCAATGCCCTTTCACGGTCTCGGTTTCGGTAGACCAGTGTTTCAAGAAATACCAGACTCTAAAATACTATTGAACATTTTGCAGTTCTGAGTGATGCTGACACCAAAATACTGTTCCTGAACTTTTTTTTATGAATTTATTTCTTCCTGACCATGCACATTTTGTATATTCAAAATCGGCAATAAAGTAATTTAACCATCTGGGAAATTTCTTTTCAAGAAAATTCGACCCTCAAAGGATTAATAACAAACATCACACATACTGAACTTTACTGATTTAATATGTTATTGTTCTTAAATTCTTGGCGACATTCCATTGGATAGTATTATTAGCCCAGTGCATATGAACTTATTTACTCATCGCCATGTTTGCCAGTGCATCGCTCGCAGATATTTTTTGAAGACTGTAACAAAGTCACACCGGTCCCTTATGCATTTGCCTACGACGACTTGAAGGCGAAAGCCATCCTCTTCATTTTCTTCTCTAGAGACTGTCATAGTAATTATACGAGGAATCGTGTACAGCCCACAACGCAGCACCACTTGGCACCCATCACATACCCACCCATAAGGAACTGAAATTCGTACCCCAAACCAGCAAAGTACTGGCCAAACACACATGATCATTGCCTTGTGGACAGCAGATGCTGTAGCAGCACCTTGGTTCCGTCACTTTCCCATAAATGACGTCACACACACAATGTGGCCAATAATTGTGGTAAGCAAGGTGGGTGGTTAGAGGCAATCAATGAAATTCATTTGTAAACAATCTGTGTATCTCTCAAGCCTGCAAAGTGGAATGACGGAGGCATGCAAAGGAACATACCCAGCAAATTTTATTGAAATCCATCGACCTTAAAAAATTGCCAGAGTTGGCTTTTAAAGGGGTCCTGCAACACTTTTCCAAGTAGCCATGGAATGGCTTCACGAAAGGAACTTATTGCCTCACGAACTGAACGCCGCAAAAATTTTTAGAATCCGTCCAGTATGAGCGTAGTTACAAAAATTTGTCGCACGCTGTAATTACTTTTTCTATTCTGTTGCCACGACGAAAGCAGGGCGGAGGAAGGTAGTACGTCACGCGTGCCTCTTGACCTTGAGCATGTTTTCTTTTTTTTTCTTTGAACGCGTAACGTACTCTCAGTGTGATAGCGCGCGTGAGTGGCGGCCTCTCGTGGCGGCCACAGTAACTACTGAGCGCGCCATGTTCAAATCAGCCACCGGCATGGAACTTGCTTGTGACGCTCTAAGCATCATTTTTTGTTGAGAGCAGAGGATGAGCTTTTTAGCTGACTTTGGGAATTTATTGTAAATACCATGCCGCGTGCTACACTATAATCTTTGACTCTCGTGTTCTCGGGAGCCTTGACTACCGATCGGCAGCGTTTTCTGACCATGCTGAAAAAGTGTTGCAGGACCTCTTTAAGGTCGCTTCTGGTTACGCCTTGATCACGTGTGCATGCATGGGCCGTTGCCTAGACAAGCTCAATCTAAGCAGAGTTGCTTGAGATTGTCAGCAAGCTAGTCTTTGAGGCTTGGATATTTTCCTGTATTCAGCCCATAAAATATTTTCCTGGTAGGCATGCAGCTGAAGATCACCTCCCTTTGGATGTGCTACTCATGGTCACAGGCCTCAAGCACACAAAAATGACGCAATGCAGCTATCTTCACCGTGCAAAATAACTTTCCCTTGACGTGAAGTTTCATAATGAAAGCAGCACATCAACAAATGCACTTCATTGGGAACAGACATGATGCACACAGCTTCCACTTACGCATAAAATGAACCTATGGAGCTATGCCATGACCTATGAAAACTCACAAAAAATGTGCCCTGTCACCATATTATGATGGCGATGACACCTCTGACACCTCTGAGAGGAGGCTGTTGCCAATGTCATTTCAGTTTTGTACTCAATTCTGATGCACAGGCAATTTTTTACTCGTTTTAGCAGCAAGAAGATGCCCGTTAGATTAGGAGTAAAGATCTGGTCCCAGCACTTCCAATTAAATGCTTGGCTGTCATTTTCAAAAATAATTGTAGCTACCTTCCTTGGAGCAGTGCGGGTTCATGCTGCGGGCTTATTCGGGTGGGCTGCAACCATTCCTTTTTTTTGGGGGGGGGGGGGGGGCAAGACTGGGTGACACTGCCCATAATCTTAATACATTATATGACTGCTTTGCATGGTCCCCTCTAAGTCGTATAATTGGGGTTCCACTGTACAGTTAGATCCCATTACAATGAAGTCAATGGGGCATGCAAAAAATTCATTGCGGCAGAATTTCAAGTACATACAAATTTGAAAAATTCAATACTTCTGACTTCACCACTAATCCCCACAAGGGTATGCATTAATTATTGGCACCAAAGTCTCGGTAATTTGGACGTACCATCTCATTGCACACAGATCTAATTATAACAGCCTTAGAAGTGTGCCAAGCATGAAGCACCACAAATGTGGGACGCAAAAGCTATGCTAGCGGCCCAGTGAAACAAAGCACTGGAGTTCCCAGTGCCAAGTCATCACCGAACAACAAGAGAGACAAAATTGTTTTTTCGTACAACTTTATTGCCTTTAACCTACCGCCGCATTGGCTACGTGCCTCTGGAGCTGTAAGGTTGCTATCAATGATTGCAACGATAGCGAACGTAGTTTCATTCGCAGATGTTTAATAAAGATAAATGAGGGGAGGTCGGTCTGGAAAGCAGGTTTCTAGCCTGCTGCTCCTCACGAGGGTAAGGAGAAAAGGGAAAATGTAGTCTCACTTTGATTCAGTGCAAGTGACATTGTTTGTGCACATGCCTTCAGAAGAGTGTGGTTGTAATCGACGATAGCGACAATGATGACAAACAAGCAGTAGTTTCTGCAGTGACTCAGTGCAATGTATGTGCAATGTCACAAACATGACAGAAGTTCTTGACAATGAAGAGTGGCTCTACCATGGGACACGCACTTCAAACCCGCAAGTTGCATTATTAAAAATGGATAATCTCTTGCAAACCAGCTCAATTCGAAAAGTTAATTGGGAAGTGTATGTGGTACAGTCGAAACCCACTATAACGAACTCCGCTACAACGAATAATTTTCGATTCCCTGTCAGTCGCCCTAAAAAACAATGCGAAAAATGTCTCGTCACAATAAATACTTTTTCTGGATACTTCCACTTCAATGAAGTTTTCGGGAGTACTACCACATAAGGAAAAGGAGCTTGTGAAGGACTGCCGCGAAATTCCGCTAGCAACTTGACAACTTCTCATTGGCTCGTGACTTCCACAGCCGTGTGGCCACGTTGCAAGACCCGTGTCTTCATCGGAGACAGCCTTTCTTCCACCACACGCACACCCTGGTAAATTTTTCGCCATTGAGATGCTCGGCAACAGATAGTCCATCCATCATGATGCTGCCAGTGGGTTTGACGCGCGCGTGGGCCATGGAAGAATCGTTCAAGAACTCCTGCCATGTTTTTGACGTAGCGCTTAACACAAGACTACTGCTCATCGTCACCAGCCCTCCAATCGTGAATGACAACCACAGCGTTATAAAGGCACATTTAATGCACTTAAAGGCACTTTTAATGTAACTACATTCCGCTGCAACTGTTGCGAACACAAATACGGTCATGTCGACACGATCATGGGCGACCACGAAAGTATGCGTGCATCCAACGCACACCAACTGAAATCAATGCTGCTTGCCGCAACGCTGCGGACAAAACCATGGTAGACGCGATCACAGATATCAATGACTCAGTTCTGAAGGCACGCGCACAGCCAGCACACACAGATTGAAAACGGAACTACCGTTTGCCACAACCGCTGCGCAGGAAACCGCCTTCCTTGCATTACCGTGAAGGCTTGCCTTGAAGCCAACTTGCACACTGAAATTCACATATAACCCGTACCCCGAGTTTAGCTTCAAATTTCCTGTATATTTTGTGCGTGTTATACGCGGGAAAATACATTCACTTGGTGTGCGGCCAAGTACGTCCGAGTTGGTGAGAGTTCAATGAATGCGCTTGCTGGGACCAAAGGACAGTCATAATCATCAGATCTTCCCAACTTTTGTGGTCTACAGATAAAGCTTTGTTGCAACGAGATTCCGCGACAACGAACTTTTTTTGCGTGTACCGTCATTTTTGTTGTAGCAGGATTTGACTGTAGCAGAAAGTGCACCTTACTTGAAGGCAGGGATCTTTCAATGCAGCCATAATGCAAAGCATATTAGGGGCATTTGCAAAATTGTGAGGTTGCCATCAGCATTTCGGAGCAACACTGTGCAAGCGCCCCTTTCACATCACATCAACTTCATTGAAGCAGAAATACCTCTAGGAAAATTATTCGTTGGGAAGAGACATTTTTCATATTATTTTCTATGGGAAGCTGATGGGGAATCGAAATTCATCGTTATGGTGGAAATTTTGTTGTACCAGGATCTGACTGCGCACACTTTCAGTACATCTTAAGAATTCTTATCAAGCACCAGTTACAGGGGAATGGTACCATCTCAATGCAGTTTGTGGACGGAACTGAATAGTATTACCCACCAGTGAGGCATGGAACACTTGAGGCTTATGTTACATGGCCCACCAGTGGTATGTGATGCACATTTATTGAGACTTCAGAACACCTCTGAATTTGTTACTATAGCCTCTGCAAATCACATACACATCTTTGGAAACCTCCACAAAGAACTCTCACAGTAGTACGGAGACTGAAGTGAAACAATTAATCAACTGGACTGATATATTGTTCTTTGAAAACTCTACTGTCATTAATTTCACCATTGTAAGTTTACTAACAGAAGAGAAAAGGAAGGTCAAACTTTAATTTTAAATTTCGCGCCGGAATCTTTCCACATAAATGTCAGCGAGACGTCACGGATTTCACTGTTTTTTCATACTTTGGCCACAGTGACTCAACAAAATTTCCTGAGACTTGGTGTGCTATGTCTCTGGCCCTCTCACAGGACAATGTTATTGATTTTTACCAATTAAGAACTCTGCAGGCCCTAGATGTTGCATCAAAATCTATGACATTACTGTGACTTGGTGCAGGAACTTCAAAGTGCCGCCACCACCTGCCTTTTCTTCCCGTGTGTTCTCTCAGTTACCAAGCGTCTCCACGCAGCAAGATTGGTACTTTTCGTATTGTCTTGTGAAAGGGTTGTGAAAGGGCAATTTGCTAATACAAGCAAGCTCTTTCTTTTCT
Source organism: Rhipicephalus sanguineus (assembly GCF_013339695.2). Classification (NCBI taxonomy): domain Eukaryota; kingdom Metazoa; phylum Arthropoda; class Arachnida; order Ixodida; family Ixodidae; genus Rhipicephalus; species Rhipicephalus sanguineus. The sequence continues at coordinate 185,723,189 of NC_051176.1, forward strand.
CTTTCAGGGATGCAACAGCCAAAATAGGATTTGGAGCAATTTTTGGAGCAGGAAAATCTCTCTTTTGGAGCAGGAAAGTCCAAATTTGGAGCAGGTTACGGGAAAAAAAGAAACTCAGTTTTGGAGCTCAAAATTCCAAATTTGGAGCAGCTTCACAAACAAAGCTTGCTTTTGGAACAGTAACAAAAAAATATATGCAAACATTTCGATATCACCACCACAATCATGTTTTCAGTGTATAACATGCTGAATAATGCCAGTGAATTCTCCGGAAACCAGTAAGGCCTTGTGCATTGGCGAGTTTGCACCAAGGTCCTTTACACCTGGCCTACGCCACTGGCTAATCACGTCACTGTTGCAATCCACTTCATTCAGCACCGATGCGCTGCATTTTGTATTCCGCCCTACTAAGAAGATCATAAGGAGAAAGTCCATTTTAAAGAGAGCCGCCATATGCGTATATAGTTCAAGAGAAAAGTCTAAGTCCGGTGTTTATATGTCATGCAACGTCTAAGACAAACCAGCCAATAAGTACAATCTTCATAAGTGCGTCCTCACCCTTATCTTTATTTTATATATATATATATATATATATATATATGGGTCATTCCATGCCAAATCACCAAGCGTTTTTCCGACCATCACAAATATGGCTGAAAAAATTTCCACGCTTTTCTTGAAGTTCAAAACTCGTTCTGCTCGTTTATTTCTGTTGCCAAAAATTTTCCCGCCTGTTTGTGAGTCTGTAGTTTTGCGCCGACTGAGCTAAAGGGCATCAAACAACAGTTTTTTTCAAAGGGCGTTTATAAGATGCAGTCAATAAAATGGTATTTCCGGCAAGCTAATGAAGTGATGTAACTGTAAAAATAATGACTTATTTATGTATATAGATTCTTCGAGGGCTTTTCGCACGAGCAAAACTGAATAAAGTTTGATTTTTTTTCTAGGAACAAGGCAAGCTCAAAGGGTAGAAATTAATTATATACTGGAAGCCTGTTCGACATACTACAAAATAAAAATAATTTAGTCGCTGAAGGTGCAGCAAATCGTCTGAAAAAAAATTGCAAATTTCACTTTTTTTTTAGAAAAGCTCTGTATTCATCATCAAAAAATTCACCTCGGTGGTCGGACTAAAAATATGCACGACAATTCATTTGAAAGCTCTCTGTATTAGCTGAACATAGACAAAGTTACAAAAGGGTATTGTTTTTTTAGCTTGAGAAATATTTTTTTGAAATTTTGTATCTCCACCAGCTTTTCGCCGACGTAACTCAAGCGGCATGAAGCACTCGCAAAGGCAATTTTCAGCCCATGCCCACTGACCTGGGATGCAGACGTCAAGCATGGTGCTGTCTATAAAGCGACCCCATTTCCTTTTCCATTACTTTATAGACAGCACCATGTTTGACATCTTCATGCCGCTTGAGTTATGTCGGAGAAAAGCTGGTGGAGATACAAAATTTCAAAAAAAATATTTCTCAAGTTAAAAAAAATATCCTTTTGTAACTTTGTCTATGTTCAGCTAATACAGAGAGCTTTCAAATGAATTATCGTGCATATTTTTAGTCCGACCACCAAGGCGAATTTTTTGACGATGAATACAGAGCTTTTCTCAAAAAAAGTGAAATTCGCAATTTTTTTTCAGACGATTTGCTGCACCTTCAGCGACTAAATTATTTTTCTTTTGTAGTATGTCGAACAGGCTTCCAGTATATAATTAATTTCTACCCTTTGAGCTTGCCTTGTTCCTAGAAAAAAATACCAAACTTTGCAACTTTATTCAATTTTGCTCGTGCGAAAAGCCCTCGAAGAATCGATATACATAATTAAGTCATTATTTTTACAGTTACATCACTTCATTAGCTTGCCGAAAATACCATTTTATTGAGTGCATCTTATACACGCCCTTTGAAAAAAATTGTCGTTTGATGCCCTTTAGCTCAGTGGGCGCAAAACTACAGACTCTCACAAACAGGCGGGAAAATTTTTGGCAACAGAAATAAACGAGCAGAACGAGTTTTGAACTTCAAGAAAAGCGTGGAAATTTTTTCAGCCATATTTGTGATGGTCCGAAAAAGGGAGCTATGCACAGCGAAAGTCGGCATCGTTTCATTGAACGCAGTGCCTGTCGCCGCGTAGAGCCGAACCCTTCCTAGTTTCGTGCAGCGCGTCTCCAACAAAGCGGACGCCATCACTCCCGGGTCGGTCGCGTGCTCTACCGTACAACAGCTTTTCCCGAGGAGTATTCCTACCCGCTCCGCTCGTGACCGCATGTAGGGATACGGCAAAGATTTTGTTGGGTTAACAATGGTGAGCTGCTTTCGTTTCTGCAAGCGACACACAATCTGCGTTTCCGCTCAGGTGGCGTCAGCCAACGGCATACTTGGGTTCGTCGCCTATATTATGCGTGCAATATATTAACAGTATAGTACCAATAGCGCTATGCCGCACGTGCTACCGAGCAGATATAAAGATCCTGATCGCGATAAGGTTGCTGGCGATAAGTCGTACTGACGTGCTCGTTGGTATCTGCCATGAAACATTCGTGCCAGGAAAGCGGTGACCGCACTCGCGTCGACGTCAAAATGATTAGTCGACCAATGTCCACATTTCCAAAAAAAAAACGGAAGGCCTTTTTCGGCACATTGTGGTGTCGGCGTCACTGCGACTGGGGGGAGCAAGTACCTTGATGAACTCTTTCGGCTAAGGCGGTCAGGGTTTTCGCGTGTAGTACTTCTCTAAACAACACTTTGGTCGTCAGTAGATTTAAAAAGACTTTACTGTATACAACCCGTGAATTCGTGCACGTGAGTACTGCTATTTGAACAAAGGCAGCATTGAACTGGAATCCACCAAACAATAACGACATCCCCACTAAGATTCGCAGCACATGTCAAACGGCTCGTTTGTCAGTTAACTTTCTTTATGCGGTGCTTCCACATTAAATGGGCGTGCACCTTTGCTCACGCTGAATGACCCTGTAAAGCAGCGTTTGAACCAGCAGTAAAAACTTCATTTAGGCCCACCGGCCCACCAGCAAACACACCGGAACAGATTAACGTCCTGTTTGAGTCAAGCGCCACTGGGTGGAATTGGATTGGATGAAAGTGCCTCTGGTGCTTCTCCCAACATTAGGTCGCCAATATGGGCTTCGTTTTGCATTTAAACGAGGCTAAAACTAGCGCAACCGAAAAATTTTGCAGTTACCGGGGGCGTTTTGGCGCAGCGTGGCGCAATTTCTAGAAATATCGCGGTTTTGGCGCAGCTCGGCGCAGAAAAACGAAATTGTATCAAAATGGCGCAATTGGCGCAGCTGTTGCATCCCTGCTCTTTGGTACCCTTTTAATGTGAAGTAGTAGTGTTGGAACAAGAATTTTCAATAGTAATGGAGCACCATAATGTAGCTAGATAACTGCAAGTCACTCACTGTTGTAATGAGCAACATACTCGTTTCATAATTACTCAGGCGACTTCAGTTTGCATAAGGACTGAGCCATACAGTTCATCCTCCAATGCCCAAAACAGTAAAGACAAACTCCCATTTCTCCAAAAGATTGAGAAACTTTAGATATGTTAGAAGATTTACTACACAATCTGGAGCTAGAGGCATGGTCGTGGTGCCCTGCAATATATTTTGTACCGATTTGCGCTGTTTCTTAAGAATTATTGTATATTCTTTTTTTTTTCCTTGCAGTGTTGCATTGCTAGATGTCCTGTTGTATACCAATGTATAAAACCCACTCTTGCAATAGCCCAATCGGGCTGCATTAGTCAAAATAAATAAATAAACAAATTAACAAAAATGACACACGGCACATTAAACCAGCAAGAATAAACTTGCAGCAAAAGACAGAAATCAACACAAAAAACTCACTGCTTGACTTGTAGAGAAGCCCAGTAAGAGCGCCTGCAGCTAGGGTGTTGAGCTCATCATCAGCGCCTCGTGCAAATGATAAAAGCACTCCAAATCCACTGTACATCACCGCTGAAACACAAACGGCAGTTATCATGACTTGTTCCCACTAGATGCACAATCCTTGCTATTTACTATCATTCAGTCACACTCAGGCCATGTGCACAAGAGTATTAGAAAAGAAATTTATCCCAATGTTGATAATCCTCAGAAAACCATAGCGATGCACACTGACATATGTGTCCCAATTTCACTTACCAGGTTATCAAACAAGTCTGTATCAAAATACTACACAGTTTTAAAACAGTTGCTCTGAAGCTTATGTGTAAAGGGTTTTTTGAAATTTTTTCTGCAATGGTTTTTTGAAATTTTTTCAGTGTTTAGGCTACAGCATCAAGTCACTCACACAATAAATTGACGCACTTTGTATAAAGGAAGCGACAGGCGATCAACGTCACCCTCCTTCTCAGCAGTGACTTTCCTCCTTAACTCGTCGAACGCACAGCCATCGCTGGCGACGGCAGCGTACTCTACAAGTTGAGCTGCGCTTCCCTCTCCGTAGCCAACGCAATCAACTCCAGCAGCGTACCGCTAGCACCGTCGCACTGCCGAAGCGGATCGCAGAGCAGTTGAAGCCTGCTCCGCCAGGTTCCACAACACTACCAGACATTCCAATTTTATTCTCCTGTACACAGGCTTTTTGCAAACGCCAAGATGTAGGGAAAAACAAAAAGTATTTGAGAATGATCACCGATAAGTGCATACCTTCCAAGTTGAAGGATCTGAATCCGGAAGATTTATGAAACGATGGGGGCGGGAGATTGTCGCACCGATTTACCTCGACCCCCCCCTTGTTTCTTTCACACACACACAAGAAAAAAAAAAAGACATCTCAAAAACAGGGGTAAGGGGCAGTCCCGAACAGCCCCATAAACGTAAACATTGGTGTTTCGGTCTTATAATGGCTTAGAGTGGCCAAACAAACAATGCAGGTAGGGTTTCCCAACTACAGTAGAATCTTGGTGATACGAATCTCAAGAGGGAGGTAAAATATTCTTATCGCCTGATATTTTGTATGATAAAAAAACTAGCAAAATACCCCAAAATATCACAACAAACCACGATATACGCACAAAGCATTTATTTCCATCGAAAGAACTCGCGTATGTTTTTCTAGGACACACGTGAACGGACCAATAAGGGACAGTGCAGCTCGCTGCAGTGAAAGCAAGCGTCAAAGCTTCGCTTGAGGCCAACTGAAAACTAAGTGCCAAAGTCCGGTCATAAGCGAAGATCGACAAGAACGCCGAAACGCTTTGTGCCTTTTTACGACTTTATTGCCTTTAATCTACCAGCCGCGCGCGTATTCTGAAGCTTCTAGCACGCTGCTCTCGGCGGCTGCTCGACTGTTTCGGTGCCAAGGTTCATATCACCTGCCACGACGTGGAAAAGTGTTGAAAACATCCGAATTTCGGCCCATTAGACACAGTGGAATTTGGCCGGGGAATTTCACGAATTTGTATCAGCCGGTTTCGTATTACCGAGATTCTGCTGCACGTTTATATCAACACCTCCTAAAATGGTTCACATAATGCTATACGCAATGCGTTTGCAAGAAGCCTGGATCAGATTGGGTTAGATTTTTGTGAATGTGACCAGATCACGCACAGAAATTTCGATTTCCGGGAGGCTTTCCCGCCAACCGTACAAACTTAAGAAATGGTCAAAATCTGAGTCTGCTGGAAAATCCGGGAGACTTGGCAGGCACGTAAGTGTGAACATGGGCAATGTGGTGGTGTAGTCAGGGGTGATGTTATGACCGCAGATATGTGGATCCTGGCGTTAATCGGGTAGCGAGAGCCCAATGTTCACAAACTGGCTGGACAAACTGGCTGCTGTATTAATGACGGGCTCCGGGAACACGCTTGTAATGTCAAGAATGGTCGTGATGGTTTCGTGGCATTGCACTGCAGCACGTGTGGCTGCAAACCGCTTTTGCATGTCGCTGTTATCGAGGGAAAAAAGAGAAATAAAACGACAAGAGACATTATCGAGGCAGAAAGGATTTGTAGATTAGGGCTGAACTGCATCAGCATTCCTTATCTCAGGCTTTGTCAAAAAGAATTGCCTTTACTGAGAATGTAAGATTTTCGCGCATGGCAGTTGTGGGCTACTTGAATGATGTGTTTGTTTTTCGCATTTCGAGAGTATATATGTGTACGCTCCTCGAAATAAACCTTGTTAAGCGCTCGTCTTCGTACCTTCCATTGTCCAGTGTCAAATTTTGCACTATGTGATCAGTTATGCATTACCAGCATGCCCAACTTCATACTCTTTAAAGGGATACTGAACAAAATTTTTGTCGCCCAGATTTTCAGCCAGCACCCTGCATCCGCCGCAGTTATATTTGACGTCGCGGCTTGCGCAGACAATCCTCCAAAAATACATAAAAAATATGTGAAATAAACTCTGCTTATCGGAACAGTCGAGTCTCCAGAGTAGAATTTTGATGTTTTCGTCATTTTTTGCTATTTTTGTGCAGTATCCCTTCAAGTCTGCTTTCTGGCTTTATCCATAGCATATGGTTATTCCACACACCTGTTCAGAAGCTTTTCACTTTTCTTTTTCTACTTTGATTGCACACACCACAGAGCTCAAATATGGCATGCACCATGCACACAGCTTTTAAGAGAGTGCCGATCATTGACAGATGAGCCACTGTTCCAATCAGCAGTGGCACCACTGACAGGGAAATGCTGCAATTTGTTCGGGTGGTATTGGTAGTTGATGTAAGAGCTTATTTTTTGGTGGAATGGCTTCGATTTGCAACATGTTTTCTTGGTCGCCGTAATCTACTGTTGTGCTGGATCATCATGTTCTTTAGGAGTGCTCCGACCCCAAAGAATATTCAGTGCTCGTTTACAGCAGCGTTCAAAGGGCTGCGATCCTCAGTGCTGATGAAACTAACAACTGTGCAGCGGGACGCAAGTATAGAGTTTGTGAATGGGTGGTGAGGCAATGGCGACAGCAGCATGACCAAGCCTTTTCATGCGGTGCCGAGCGGCAAGGCTTTTGCAGGCCAAAGCTGGACACTTTCACGAGGTGGAGACAAAGCTACACACACAAACAAAGCAGCATACGCAACTAATCTGCATAATCAATCTCTGCTGGTGGCATTGAGATGGTCACATAACAAGTCAACGTTTTCACTTTGGGAGTAGGAATACTGAGATGTTTCGCTTCAAAGCCAGCAGCACCTGGGCATCAAAGTTCATGAAGAGGGTTGGCTTCTCTCTGCATTTACACACCAGCGTGCACCAGAAGTTGCTGACTGCATACGAGGCAAGTCCTCCCCTTTCACAGGCACTTTGACAAGCTCTGTGAATCGATAGTACTCGCTCAGCCAGATCAGCAATACAAATAAATCTGTGTATTTCAACATGGCCAGCAATAAAGACTCAGACTAACCAAAATATAAATCACTTGGACTCAATCAGACTCAGACTCACGGCTCAATCTGAGTCTGAGTGAGTTGGCTCATGAGTCCGTTAGCCTATTATTTGCTTTTTCTGCCATAGTGCCAGTGCTCTTTAACATCAATATCTCGCATAATGGGTGCTCTATACATATTAGCATCTTTTGATCTTGTACCTTCAGATACGAGTTATCAGAGTTTGCAATTCAATAAGGGCCATTTTATTGAAAGATGACTCACAAGAGATATTTTTATCAATAACTTCCCATGAAAAAGTTTGCGGGAGGAGGTCAAAGCACCTCCTCCCGCTCTCCCTTCGCAACTCACGCCTCTGATCAATAAATATTGAGCTGACGTATGAACGATAGCGCGTTGAAGTATGTGCAAGTGTACGTGAGTATAAACGTGAGCCAACATAGGGCTGATAGTAATGCTGAAGTTGAGTAGGTAAGACCATAGGTCGGCAAAAAATGTGGAGCTCACTCAGACTCACTCATGCAATATATTTTGCACTTGGGCTCACTCAGACTCAACCTCACCAAAAATTTTCCAAAATGGTCAGTCAAAATGGTAAAAAAAAATTTTCCTCAACCGGGCTCACTCGGATTCAGACTCACCTATAATTTTTCTCAACCGAACTCACTCGGACTCAGACTCACAAAAACTTTGCTCAACCGGACTCACTCAGACACGTCTCGATATGAGTCTGAGTGAGTCGGAGTGAGTCGACTCATGAGTGAGTTTGCCCACCTATGGTCATATTACATACAAGGTAAGCAGTTTCTCAATTAATTTTTTACTACCACATTCCTTATGGCACACTACTGCAAACACTGCTGACAAGGGTGCTGATAGCCACCACAAAAAAACCTTCCGACATATCCACAACTCTACTGACAGGCCCCTAATTAGGTTTGGACATTGCTGACAAACAAGCATAGCACATAGATCACACTACAGCAATTAAATCATGTATTAGCAAGATGTCTGGTAACATGAATATAAACATTACTAGAAATTCTCACCTATGACACCCAGGACATTTGCAGACCCAGCACCTCCTTTGGTTATAAAGTTGAGCATTCTAAAACAAAAATAAAAAGAATACCCACATATGTTAGTGCTTGTACTTAGAAGTGTGTGAAATGTTTCTCCTACATTCAGAGAGCATGCAGCACAAGCTCTTCTAATGAAAAAATTGAGAAAATTACATGTGACAAAACCTATTGTTGGCCTTTGTTATGGGACAGCTCAGGGTACCCTAGTATCAGTGCTGGGCAGTATCGAAGATACATGTATCTTAGATACTATCTTAGATACTCCTTGAGTATCTTGTATCTGTATCGAGATACCTCTCTCAAGACGAGTATCTGTATCTGTATTTCCGATACATTCAATAATGTATCGTGTATCTTAAGATACAAGATACTGCTATAGAAACAACACTGAGCGAAACAATTAACGGTGACTGAAATACGCTTCTCAAGCTGATACTGCTGCTACTGAGCCACTTGAATAAAACTAACGACAGTGACATTTTTTATTATATCTGCCAGAGTTCTCCGGCGAGGGCAGGCGATGAGGTCAGCGCGTCCCCATTGGTGGAGCACAATCACGTGGTGGAGCTCGCGCGATCTCGACAAAAACAAGGCCGCGAACGTCTACGAGCAATCTAACTTCGCTTTCTCGCTATTTTTTCTTTCTTTTTTCTTGTGTCGGTGCCATGACACTGCCTCGTAAACCCTGTGCTGTTCTACGTACTCCAACGCGTACGGCACCTTTCGTGAAAATTGTGATGCTCCTATAGTGTCGTTATCGAAGTTTCCCTTGCGTGGTGCTTCGTTACGAAGTCTGAAGAATGCAATAGTGGGGTTTCTTTGCGTCTCGCGGCTTTCACACGACAGCGATTTAAAAGATCTCGTGGATGTAGGTTTGACTTACACACGATGAGATTGACTTATATGCAAATGATATTCTAAAAACTGTCGCTTCACCGGCGCTGATGCTAGATTCTGTAGAACAAGCACTTACGTAACATAAAATATCTCGGCGTACTGTATCTTTGTTCTTCCTGCTCAATTATTCAAGCGGTTATTTGGATGATAATTTGATTGCCAGCATGAGTGCTATTTTTTCTGTCCTCCGTTCACATCACATCTAAAGAAAGCCCGCGAAATATGACCACGTGACTGCCCTCGTACGCTGCCGTGCTGCAGCGCTCTCAAACGCGCTTCGAACGAAACAACCGGCGCGTGGACCATGGCGAAATGACCGGCCGCGGCTTCATGCATCGGCTTCACAGTGCGTCAACATTTCTGACGACTGCACACGGCAAGGAAACGCCGTCATCCTCGATATGCTGACAGTTCGCGCGCCTGTTGTTTTGCCCGAAGCGCGTTTGAGAACGCTGCAGTACGGTAGCGCACGAGCGGCGCAGTCAAGTGGTTTAATTTGATATTTCGTGCGATTTCTTTTAAAATCGGGAAAAAATTACCAGGCAGCATGTACTTCACCACCAAAAATTGGACCGGTTGTTTCGGAATGCCCTCTACGACGTGATGGCACCCACTTGGTCATAAATGAATATTAAAAATGCTGCATAATTGACCTCAGTTAACCAACCAATTAAACGAACTATAAAACATATTGTAATGAGTGCCACATGACAGTAAACCATACTCCCTTGGTTTCATTCAGTCGCGGTAAACCACTTTTTTAGATATTTGGTTCTATAGTTGCGTGAAACAACCTGTAAACGTATTCACTGTGATTGATACGGAACCGCCTTGCTATTTGACTAAGATATAATGATTTTCTTTTTTTAGGTCACCCTAACATTTTTCGCTGTTGTAAATCACGCGATAGTCGGAGCTATAAGTGGCAATAGTGTGAATAGCAGTGGTATCCTGCAACGCTTTTTGCCACTATAATATGCCTGAGAAAATTCTCGACGGCACGATAGTTCTCTCGGAGAAGAAATTCCAAAAGATTGCACGTTGAATATGTGGCTAACAAATTAACGCGTTAGGCCAGCAGATAAGTAGAATTTAAAAATCATTGTAGTTTTAAGCCATCAATGTAAACATGAGTAGTCACCAAAAAATGTCGCTACCAGCGTTGTTGCTGCATTTCGGGTGACCCCGTATTGCGAAAACGGTAATACGCTTACGGACAAGGTAGAACTACACAGCGGTATTTGCGCCATCGTGCGGAGGCTTCCTATTGACGTTCTTGTATTCAGATGGCAACCCACTGGCTGGTCAGCAAGTAGAGAAGCGGCACCCATTATATACAAACTGTCAAACAAGAACCATTGACAGCGCAGCGTATAAAGAGCTCTCATGTTAAGGTGAGCTGTTTCGGAACGAAGCTATATATATCTTGAGCAAGTAAGGCAAAAATCTGGGGACACAAAGAGATATTTTCTCAAAATAAACAAAGTTGGTCGCAGTTAAGAAAATTCCGAGTAAAGAGTTTTGTTCATATATCGATATATAAGAGCAAATTTGCAAATGTATCGAAGTATCTTAAGATACAATTGGGAGGTATCGTATCGGATACAATTATTCCGGAAGTATCTTGTATCTGTATCTCAAATACTTCTTATCTGGGTATCTTGTATCGTATCGCGATACAATTTCAAAGTATCTTTGCCCAGCCCTGCCTAGTATCAGTGCCTGTCACATTAATATCCCCTAACGCGATGATGTGCAAGATCTGCAGACACAGAGAGTCAATCAGATTGTGAAAACTGGCTATATGACTAGTTCCCAGATGTTTCTGTGCGCAGTCACCAACTGAAGGAGATGTCATCTACCTAAACAATTCCATAGAATTCCCAAATAGCTGCATTCTGCACCAAACGAAAGTCTCAGACAGCCCCAATTAAAGGGACACTAAAGGCAAATAATTTATGTCAGAGTGAAAGCTCAATGTATGACAAAGTCTAAAACGGCAATATTATCAACAGCAGTGAACTACTTACCGAGAAATTAAGCTAAATGTATCACATGATGAGCGCCACGAGTGGGACATTTTGGAAGTGATCCCGGTGACGTGGGAGAGTCTGAATACAATTAATCATTAGTAATCAAACTAGCTGCAACAAAAAAAGAACCTTCTGTGCATCAAAAGCCGTAATAAAATGCTGCTTCTTTGTTTCTGTTTGATTCATGGAAAAAAGAACGGCGTTGCCATGGGGAACACCGCGTGTGGTTCAAAAGTTCCGTTTTCGCCGAACTGCGCTTCGCCCGGCGCCCTGCTTCGCTCGCGCGGTCGCGTCTCAATGGTAGCTTCGGTATATATAGCATACTGCCGCGTGTGTTTTGCACGCTCGTGAAAGTCGTCCTGACAGAAAGTTCGACAAAATACCGCATGCACTGATGTTGTCGGATGCCCGAATGGTGCACGCCGCCGCGCAGTAAAGGTGGGCAACGTTGGGCACGGCAACAGTGACGTGCGAAATACCGCTTTCAGGCGGGTGATTTAAAGTGCACTAACGCGATGCAGACCACTAAAACGTGATTTTATTTCAAAATAAGCACTGCCTTGGCATAAAAGTAGCACTACGAGGTTTTTGAACCGCTATTTCAACAATCAACATCGACTTAATATTTGCCTTTAGTGTCCCTTTAACCCTTTCCCTACCATGGAAAAGAAGAAAATTGTACCAAATTCACCGGAAATTTTGTTGCTCAATTTGTAGAGCCTTTTTTTTTCTGAATAAAATGGTACCATTATCTCAATTCAATGGTGTTCCCTTATTTAACTAAATGCGTAAAAAAGATAGCTCAAAGATGGCTTCACCACATGGCAATACAATAAAAGATGGCAACAAAATGAAAGCCGAGACACAAATAGCACAACATGGGCAAGTGTAGTCATCTAGTGTCAAGACACACAACTATGACGAGTATAGTTGCCACTGGAACCATGTGGGACCAATGTTCGTTGATGACAAGTACAGCCGTCATCGGTAAGTTTGCTACAAAATCTCATGACGAATATACTCATCAAAGGGAGAGAAAGGGTTAAAGAGCGCTTCTCAGTTATTTACCCAATGTCTTTGAGCTTACCACCAAATGCGCACCAACTTACCACAATATGTGCTACATAAAAGAGATCCTGAAACAGTTTTTTGACATTTTCTCAGTATTTAGGCTCCAATATCATCAAATCATTCGCACCACAAATTAAGTGACACACCTTGTATCAAGGCAACTATGGGCAATTATATGTTACTATCCTTCTCAGCGCTGCCTTTCCTCCTTAACGAGGAAAGGCAGCGCTTAGAAGGTGGGTCGGAGGTGCAGCCATTGCTGGCAACGGCAGCGCACTCGACGGGTTGAGCTACACCACCCTCTTAATGGCCTCCGTAATAGACTTCAGCAGCGCACCATTGAGCAGTGTAGACGAAGCACATGGCAGTGTGGTTGAGATCTGCTCCTACAGGTGACGCAACATTACCAGCCGCTCTTATTTTATTTTCCTGTACGCTGACAATCTGCAAACGCCAAGAAGTATGCAGACAAAACAAAAAGTATTTGAGAATGATTACCAAGAAGCATAAATTCGGGTGTCTTAAAGGGGTACTGACACGAAAATTGTCAGTCGTTTTTTTGCGTCAAATGAAAGGCCAAGCACTCAAAAGCCTAGAAAAGGTAGTGGTATACACGAGTGCACCCTGAAAAAGTAATTACAGTATGTTTTAACACGAAAGTGTTTTATGCCGGGGTCCACCAAGATTTCAGTGACGTATTTCCGTCACTGAAATGACGTTGAAAAAATGTACACGATCAGATGGCAAAGAAAAAGTTCCGTCAACGAGCATCGAAACCACGAGCGCTCGGTCCGCAACAACAGATGCCCGGCGCGCTATCCACTGCGCCATGGTCATAGACTCTAAAGGCCTCACAAACGCGCCTTTTATATCTACAACTCTCCCAGTCGGCGGGGTGGTGCTGACCTCTCGGAGCGGCAAAGTAACGCAATTCATCATTACTGTGGCCTCCGCGATTAGTACCTGCAACGCGTTACACGTTCGTGCCATTCGGCGCGTTTTCAATAGAAGTGCAATTTTGTCAATGCTTTAACACAGCACGAGGTGGCGACCTTAACGCAAGCGCCGTAAAAGCGACGGCCTTGCTCATAGCATCACGCTAATCAAACTAAAACTAGCTCTGCGACGCGCGGCTGCCTCACCTGGCTGTAACACCGCGTTCCCCGCCTACGCGCTCGCCCCGAGAAAAATTGCGGCCGGGCTACCGGGGCGGCACGACACGCTTTGCGTTTCCCTCTATAGTGTGACCGCAGTGTTCAATCACATTTTAACATGCCGCAGGATGGCGACCAAGTTCTGCGTCCAATATGCAACGCTCTTCTGTCTATCACAACTCGTTCTCTGATTACGTTTTCACCGTTAACTACTACAGCTACCACAAGGGTTTGTTTAATCACTGAACATGGATGTTAGTCGTCGGCATGGAGATGTACCACCAAGCATCAAAGTGGATGCATCCACGTTGAACGGTGCTATAGCTGCCAGACATCAATATACATTGTGCAAACTCTTTTATACCAATGTACAGTAAACATTCAGTTACTTCTATAAGGGCACGTTTCCGATTCCTATGACGGAGGGATCAACCGTAGAGTTTCCTACAATACTTACTAGAGGGAACTCTGGCGCTAGTGTCTATGGGAGCTGCAATGCATCGCGCTTCAGCCAGCATGGGAATCATGGATAGTACACGGATTTGTCTAAACTTCGTTCTTTCAACTCCGCGTCGCCTGCATCTGCTTTGTTGCAAAACGAAGTTCAGCAAAAATCAGCAGTTTCACTTCACCACTTTAACTTCTTTAGGCTCACTGATTCAAATCTGGTCACGAAGTTCACAACGATCCATTATTTTATCCGAAAGAAAACCAAAACAGCAATAAACAAAGCCACAAGTGCGTTCGAAGCCCACAAGCACGAAGACTAGGCAAATCCGTGTACTACCCGTCATTCCCATGGTGGCTGAACGACCGCAGCGCCAGAGTTCCCTCTAGGTCATTTTAGGAAACTCTATAGGATCAACCATCTTTTTTGAAAGCCAGTTTCGATTCCTGCTGTACCCTGATGTCACAACACGGTATGAGCTTCTTGTCACGTGCTCGCACAATATATAGTGACGTTTCCACGGCCGCTCCGCACCGTGACTTCGTTGGTGACGCACAAGCGGCCATTTTGAATGTTTTGGTGACGCACATGCAGCCATCTTGGAAGTTTTGGTACCTGACGTCATCACAACTAGCCAGAATGTTGCATGAAGTCACCAGAATTAGTACCGTAGCCTGACGTCAAGCTAGTGTCGATGTCGGTAGGTGTGCCATGGAAAAATTGACTTTAATGTCCAAATAAGATATCTTATCAGCATTTCCTGAGCTTCACACTTGCTCAGAGCCATCTCTGCATACAGGAGATTTGTATGGCAGAGTAAACTCGCCTTCGAAAAAAGGTGTCAGTACCCCTTAAGAGGTGAAGTTACAGCCGCAGACACGTGGATCCTGGAATTGATCGGATAGTGACAGCCCGATGCTCGCTCCACCAACATGCTGAAGCGACTCCGCTTGTCAGTTGCCTTACATACCTTACACGACGTCGCAGCTTCACAAGTCACCAATCACTAGATTTGCAGCACATAACGCAGATAAGACAATTTATGGTGTCCAAGAAAAGAGACCGCGAGATCCATGGTATCCAAGAAAGAAAACACTGTCGTGCAGCTCATGTCAACAGGGAGCACATTGTAACATGGGCAGATGACAGTCACTGTCCATCAGAGGTTCAGTAACGTTCACTGGACATATCCAAAGATCGGTCGCTAGTGCTATGTATAATGGAACAGTGCTAGGTAGAATGGAAATGGGAAGTTGAAAACTCATTCGGCTGTGCAGCTGTGATCAGTAGCAATTCGCATGTTTAAAGTCTTGAAATAAATTACACACTTGGTGCAGATAGTTTAAAGTGGTCTGCAAATGATCCTTAGGATTTGCTTTACCGGCTCAATGCGTTTGTACAAAATCGTCAAAGCAGTTTGAGGGTCACTTTAAAAGCTGAAGTGGGAAGACCACAGAAGCACATAAACCAAGTGTTTTTCAGGTTTGCTGCAAAAGCCAGCTTACAGAGCTCTTCAGCGCAGCAGGATTTTGATTCATCGGATAAGGATGGGTTTTCATTCCATGCTGCTGCATGTTTGGCCATGTACTGCATCCCTACTGCAGCATCAGAGCATTCCGTTATTCTTGTATATAAGAAATAAGTTGATTTAGCTGGCTAATATCAGTGAGTTAGGCCGTATCAAGAGTTAAAACCAGCACTGTTTCAGTGAAATGCAGTACATGCTGCCACATGGAACCTATCATCCCTAGCCAGCTGTGTGCAGTGTAATACTTCCTAAGCTCCCGCTGTTACTGCCAGGGTACTTGCTCTACAATATGCATGCAGTGTTCGTACCCACCCTGCTCCCGACCACGCATGGGTTTCCCAAATATCTTGTTGGGTCAATGCGACAACGGCAGCTTGTTTGGATTGCTGTGTATCAAAAACGTGCAGTACATTTACAACAAAGCTGTCGAGCAAATAGCTGAATACTTCTATTGCAATAGATTTGTCCGTGTTAAGGCGCATTCACCACTGGCCGTCGCCATGCTTTCATGCTTTTCTGATGCTTATTCATAAAGGCATCCCTGCACTCACTCCAAAGTCGAATCTGTAACAGCGCAGCCATGGCCCCCAACCCAGGCAGTCATAAAAAGTTCCACGGGAGGTCACAGAGACTCAGGTGTGTAGTCGGTGATGAACCATAAGCTCTCCTTCCTTTCTTCCTTTTCTATTCCCTCATTTACTTGAGTTCCGAGCAACGTACTGCTCTCCTCTGTTTCTCCTCCTCATCACTCTCGTCACTTCACGTGCACTGTGTGCACCCACTCTATTTTCCTCTCTCCTGCTGACGAAAAAAAAAGTGTTCATCTCGTTCACCATGGCTCTACTGATCATTAGTCAGCCGGCCTCTGAACATTACAATATGGGTGAAGACCTTGTGGGGGTGCTATCACCCCCTGTAAAGCCGTTTGCACTTCATGGTGCGTCTCGCATATTGGTCACAGTTAGCTTAAACACAGGGATAGGCAAATATTCGGGCGTTTCGAATATTCGAACGAATATTACAGTATTTGAATTCGCTTTGACACGAATTTGGATTGTTAGAAATTTCGAAGTATTCGAAATGAACGAATAAATGTATACGTTTGACCGCACATAACCCCCTGTAAAGGTGGTTTCACTGCAGCGTATGGTTGTTGTGCCGTGAAACAACCCATCCAGGGGAAATCTGCACTGCCGCGAAGCCACACTTCAAGGTTAAATGTACATATTTTTAAAGTTTAAAAGCGTGTTATATGGGCTTATATGCACTAAGTACAGTAATTTTTAAATTGTAACGTATTGCGCCACTTACAACCCTACTGCTATTCAAATCTTGATACTGTTCAAGGCTGCTTCCACTTCATTTCAAACCAACAAAGTGACATTCACTCATAGCTAGTTCCAATCCTAAAAAATATTGTGCAAGGGTCATGACAAAAATGCTCATTTTTCTTAATAATATGCGGTAAATACTATTCGAACTATCTGAGTCGAAATTATTAGACCAAATCACTATTCGCTTCGAACCTCAAATTCATTATTCGCCCATCCCTAGTTAAACAGCTGCAAAGCGAGCGGTGGCGCTGTGCTCGCACAGGTTAGGGTTAGCACGGTGGCGCCGGCAGCGCTGCCGCGGAGAGGTTCGGCCAACGCTTAGAAAACATGAGCGACTCTCTCTCTTTGGGGTTTGGCAGCATGCGTGGATGCACGTCTCCCATGGTGGGTCCGTGGGGTACAAGACCGCGGCTCGTTTCCCGAGGGCCCCTCGTGATTAGTCGAACGTCGACGAAGTTGAATTCGCGGTGCATCATATGTCTTAGGTTGTCTAGAGTGTATGTTATGTTTTCCGAGTAGCAATGTCATTGTATAAGGTTACTTAGCGTGTTATTAGTTGTGTATTAGATTCGGCAGGCGAGCTCGTCATATGTAAAAAGCAAGTTAATAAAAATGTACACGTGTGTTTGTTGGACGACCATGTGAACTGTCTCCGTGTGTTCCGAGAGCGGCTCATATCAGACCCCACACTGGCGCCCAACGTGGGGCTCTTGGGGCATCGGACGACGGTTTTCGCAGTTCGGGGTAACCTTTGTGTTCGAGCCGGGTTAGAGTAGGCCTAGGGGGGAATTTTCATCGCTAGCGTCGGCAGCATGGTTTCTTGAGAGCGAGGAGATCGGTTGCTTGGCACGCTAATTTTTTTTCTGTTCACAAGTGATTGATCTTTTAAAGACGAGAGTCTTTCCTGGGGAACTTAAACGCAGAAATTTTGGTCTGTCTGTCTGTCTTTCTTTCTGTTTGTCTGTCTGTCACCCGATTCAGCCACCCGGCCAAAGTTGAACCACTTGCCCAAGGCCCAGCCATCTTGAACTGGTGGGTAGGTTCATACTTGTGTACATTGTCGATCAAAAAGCAAACATTACGCATATCTGAGGCGTAACATCACTAGGTAAGTATTAGGTGGTGTGTTCCTTTAATAGAAAATACATAGATACGTAATTCTAAAGACCCTAGTTTCTTAAGCTGCGCTGAAAATGCGACGCTATGCAGCGGCGACGAACGCCCTATGCCACAGAGGGAGGAAACCCTCTGCACAAGCTCATGTTTCCCGACGTATGCCAGATGGCGCCCATATCTCACGCAGTGTAGTTACTGTAACTCCAACGCAGCGCTCTTCTATCGTCTTTCGACGGCATCTGCAGCGAAGCACGCAGATACGCGGCCAATTTTTTTTTAAGATCATTGCTGAGTTGTTGGTAGGAGAGCCACGTGGTACGCATCCTGGGAGAGCGAGGCACAGAGCATGCGGATTGTAGGCAAGCCCGTAGTGAGTGAGTACGGAAGCCTCGTAGATGGTCCGAGTTTTCTGTAGTTTCTTCTGTCTCTTTGACTCTGGGAGTCACGGCTTGTGTAGCCGAGTGGCCAGGGGCCACGGGTGTCGTTGCTGCTGGTATTGCGGCTCGACGCCGGGGAGTCGTGACACTGTCCGGGATGGTGGGCACCGATCGCTCAGCAAGCTGCTGAGTGCAGCGAGCGCATAGGGCCACCTCACAGAGCTGATGTCTCCTTGCAGCTGCCTCTTCTGCGCCTGTGCGGGGTGCTTGTTGGATGTCGGTTGTTGTCGAGCGACTCGCTATGCCTAAGGCTCTGCGGAGCTGCCTGTTGCATGTGGGACACAACCCGTTGGATCGTGGCGTTGAGGTGCTGCACTGTGCTTCCCTCATTTTAGCTTGCGTGCGTTGCACAGATTAAGAAAAGCAACATTCGTTCCCTTGAATTTGGCGCCTCAGTCGCCACCGATGTCTTTGCTAGCTGTACCGAACATCGTACCACGTGGTCAATGCGCCCGTAGCTCCCTTCCCTTTGTCCTACTGCACCGTTCTATCGAGAGTGTTTTGAGTATACGCAGCGGGATTGACGTAACTCGCGGCTGGCCGTCTTCTGCACATCGTGTTCACTGCTAGCCAGGAATGTGGTCGAGACATCTCAGGCGATGGACATGCCTGTGACCTGTGCAGCTGCCTTCAAGCTGGAGCCCTCGTGAGTGCTGCCCGCAACCAGAAGACGTGTCGGCGCGAGCGACGCTCTCTCGCGCCAACGGCCACGTTGCCTTTGCAGTTCCGGGACTGAGGTCAAGTCGTCAAGCCAGTGCAGCGGTGTCAACCAGCAGCTGTGTCACGGTGCATAGACATTCTTTAGGGACATTTACGCCACATGTGTTGTCTTCTTTTGTAGAGTTGTGTAGCTGTTTGTTTCCAGTTTTTTTTTTTTTTTACCGGTATATGCGTTGATTTAAGGCTGGGGGGATGTGGGGGTGCTATCACCCCCTGTAAAGCCATTTGCGCCTCATGGCGTGTTTCACGTATTGGCCACAGTTAGGTTAAACGGTTGCAGAGCGAGCAGTGGCGCTGTGCTCACGTGGGTTTGGGTTAGCACAGTGGTGCCGGCAGCGCCGCCACGGAGAGGTTAGGCCGGCGCTTAGAAAACCGGAGCGACTCTCTCTCTTTGGAGTTTGGCGGCGTGTGTGGATGGACGTCTCTCGCGGTGGGTCTGTGGGGGACGAGACCGCGGCTCGTTTCCCGCAGGCCCCTCGTGGCGAGTCAAACGTCGACGAAGTCGCATTCACGGTGCATTGTATGTCTTATGTTGTCTAGAGTGTGTGTTATGTTTTCCGGGTAGTATTATCATTGTATAAGGTTACTTAGCGTATTAATAGTTGTGTATCAGATTCGGCAGCCGATCTCACCGTATGTAAAAAGCAAGTTAATAAATGCACACGTGTTGGTTGCCCGATGGCATCTACTGTCTCCGTGTGTTCTGAGAGCAGCGATATCTTCAGACCCCACAACCTACCGTATTTACTCGAATCTAACGTGCACCTTTTTTTCGGCAAAATGAGTCGAAAGATCGTATGCGCGTTAGAATCAAGTGCCGAAAAAAAAAAAAAAAACACAGTTATCGTATTGCCATCGGCATTTCAAAATGGCCGCCTCCTACGCGCCTCGGCCATTTCTGTCATTGCTTCAGTTCGTACGTGTGCCGAGGAGTTTGTCATCCCGTTCTGCATTCGCATCGGCGGCATGGACGTGACCACTCCAAATACTCGACGAGTGCACCACGATGTCACATTTAAAAGAAAAGTTATTACATGTGCAGAGACGGACGGAAATCGGGCCGCATCGCGGTCGTTCGGAGTTGCCGAAACGTGCGTGCGAGACTGGCATAAACAGAAGCAGAAGATTGTTTTACAGCAAAGCTTCACGAAAAAGTTTCAGTGGACAAAAGCAGGGCCGGTTTGCCGAAATCGAAGAGCGCTGACAGCAACAAGGAGTTGTCCGACAGCGACGAAGACTGATCCATTACGCGACTCATATCGCGGCCATAGTGGTGACAGTTTCAGCGGCAAAGCCCGCCGTTTGACTTTGTGTTTTCTTTTTTTGACACTTTAGTTCATTAAAACCCAAATACTTGTTTTTCTGAATGTGCGAAGGTGGACTCCGACGGACTTCTTTTCATTTCTCTCACGAAAAATGGGTGCGCATTAGAATCGATGTTGTACTTTTTTTTTGGTCGCGGAAAACGGGTGCGCGTTACAATCGAGGGCGCGGTAGAATCAAGTAAATACGGTATTGTCGCAAATTGTGGCGGGAGCCACACCTTGAGCTATAATATATAATAACTGTTAGGGTTTTACGTCCCAGAACCACGATATGATTATGAGAGATGCTGTAGGAGGGGCTCCAGAAATTTCGACCACCTGGAGTTCCTTAACCCTTTGTGGGTTTGCCTATATTTTTGACACGATCATATAAAAATCAGCTGTGGTATATTCATATCATAAAAAAATATAAAGAAATAGTATAACACAAATTTCATCAAAATCAAGCCAGTAGTTTACTGAAAAAAAGTGAGACATATATGTCCCACTGACTCATGAGAGTGTTTTCAAAAAGTGGGAAAACACTGTCCCACTGTCCCATGAAGGCACCATGTCGAGACTGCATCGGAAACGGCCGAAACAAGTGGCACAGAGTAGCACTTCACAAGTTGTGCTGAGGAAAGTTGTGCGGACCTCATTTCCAGCAGTAGAACACCACCTGCACCTGCGCCTATTGTGAGCCTTCATAGCGGCGTGGTCTGTTCCTGTAAAGCTTACTTCACCGCATGCACCAACCATTTCTTTGTCCATTTGCCTGTTCTTGCTTTGGCTGTCGAAATTTTCCAGTACGGCTGTTGTCCCTGAACGTGTGCCTACTTGGCAAGAGGTATATGATATCAAGAAAAATATTTCCATGCACGAATATCCGCGATTACTCTGAGGGATGAGCGTGGCAATTTCCCAGGGGGTTGTGTTTCGATGCATTTATCGGTCAAGTTATTTTGCAAATTTACAAAAACACGTGATGACTGGAAGCTAAAATGGCCTCCCTGAAAAACCAGAAAAAGAGAAAATTATCCAGCATTTAGTTTGGTAGGTTCTTTTATCTGAAGAAGAGGAAAATTCACAATCTATCATAAAAATTTGTCGAAACTCAGCGCCATTTTAACACTACTTCCGCCCTTTGAAAATGTGGTAAAAGAATTTTCCCCGGGATTACGATGACTTGGGTAAGATATGAGTGACTTAGCGTTGCGCTGATTGCAACGTGTGATGTGGAAGAAAATTTTTCCTCCAGACGGAAAAGTGGGACGTATGTGTCCCACTGTCCCACAAAGGGTTAAAGGAGCCCTGCAAAACTTTTCCAAGTAGCCATGGAATGGCTTCACTAAAGGAGCTTATTTCCTCACGAATCAACCACCGCAAAAAAATTTAAGAATCTGTCCAGTACGAGCTCAGTAACAAAGATTTGTCGCACACTGTAATTGGTTTCTCTCTCCTCTTGCCTGATGAAAGCGCTGGAAGCTAAGCAGGGAGGGGTGGCATGGGGGAAGAAGGTACGTCACGTGTTCCATGTGACCTTGAGCCCTTTTTCTTTTTTTTTTCTTCGAATGCGCAGGTGCGGGCAAGTGATGGCCTCCCGCAGCGGCTGCAGTAACTACTAAGCGCGCCATGTTTAAATCAGCCAATGGTGTGGAACTTGTGTCAGTGCTGCAGTGATCTTGAGTCAATAGCATCATTTGTCGAGAGAAGAGGAAGCGATTTTTAGCTGACTGAGAATTTATTGTAAATCCCACGCCGCATGCTGCGCTATGATGTTTGGCTCGCGTCTTCTCGGGAGCCTTCACTACCAATCAGCAGCGTTTTCTTACCATGCTCAAAAAGTGTTGCAGGGCGCCTTTAACATGCACCTAAATCTAAGTACATGGGTTTTTTTTGCCTTTCACCCCCATCGAAATGTGGCCACCATGGCTGGGAATCGAACCCGTGGCCTCGAGCTTAGCAGTGCAACACCCTAAGCGCTATGCTACCACAGCGGGCCACACCCCAAGTTGAGGGGTGCAATAATTTAACTCTTTCCGGCACAGTGGTCACCTACGGTGACCACCCTTTCAACATTTTTTAGCAGTGACATCTAGAGGTTGAGCGAGCGAATACGTGTTTGCTTTGCCCTTTTAGTCATTTGTGAAGATGCTCCAGATGGCGCTAATTATCCAGGGCACTTTTTTTCCCTACAAGAAAAAATTTTGCAACAAGCATGCCGTTTCCCGCGCTGTACCCTGAAAGATTATACGGGCGCAGAGATACGTGAGGTTGCACGAGAACTTTTTTTGGTGTAACACGCAGCGGAAGAGTATTTCTTGCTGGCTGTGCAAGTAAAAATGCGCTTCGGATCAGTTTCATTCTGAACAGCGACTTTATTCAGGGTGGTTACCTACACTGACCACCGTGCATGAAAGGGCTACGGGAGGGAGGAAGGGTGATGAAATGGAAGTATGAGGTGGATTGGAAATCGCGCAAGTGGTGGCACCAGATATTTTTTTAACTTCTTGACTGCAATGTTGTCAACGCATGCATCATTTTTCGGGAACATGCTGGTTCCGAAAAGATGACCTTGAAAGATTTTAGAAGAAATTTACCCCGACAGATGACTGTCCAAGCTCTTATAGATTGTACAGATAAACGTAAGTCATCTGTTGGCGCAGGGGCCAAACGAAAGAAATTCAAATCCTTTGTGGACTTCGCCATTCGTACAGCAGCGTACAACCATCAGCCAACAAGGTGTTCACGAAAGTGTGTGAACTGTAGCAGAAAGGCACACCCATCTCGAACAGTTTGGATGTGTCAAACATGCAACGTGCAACTCTGCCTTTGGAAAGGAAAAAAACTGTTTTTCGGAATTCCACAAGAAGTGACTTCCTCTGTGCAAAGCGCAAAGTACGCTGCTACATTTAAAACGACCAGTTGTTACATATTTGTCGAGCACAGACCCTTCCGGCACGGTGGTCATCAGCGGTGACCACCTCCTGGGAACTTTGTTACTAGTCGTAATTTTTTTTTCGTGCGTTCAATGTGTTATTTGTGACCTTTTATCATAATTTTTGCATTAAAATTCAAAATTTAAAGCAAAGCCAACTTCTGTGCTTGAAAGAGTTAAGCAACAAAAAGTGATCATGGTACACACTAACCAACACGTATATGAGAAGCTACTGCAGTCAGGCTCTTTAGAGACTAGGGATTCATAAAAAACACATTTCAGCTGCAGTATGTTAGACACAGATTTATATTAACAAGGTTTCACTGTAAACATAAGGATGCATAGCACCTCCATACAACGAATTCCTCAATATTATGAAGTTTTTCTATTCCCCGCAGTTACTCCATAGAAACACATGCATTTGCGACCTCTATGTAACAAAGTGGCAGCGGGAGACACCCTTGATCTAACGAATTTTCGCCGCTGAAAACCTAGAGGTTTTGCCCCAAACTTTGTCATTTTGGCACAAGCAAGAGCTGCATGCATCTTCTACGGTTGTCCCACCGACGATGAAGCACGAAGCAGCGGCATCGCGCATGACACGCTCGAAGTCCCGGCGACTGCGAGGTGAGAGCGAGCGCTCGTGTGTGCATGGGGGTGTAGCAGTAGTAGTGATTCTGAGGAAAAGGAAGAAGGCGCTAATTTCTGTCTTCCAAGAGGGGACACGGCTAAGCCTAAGCGCCTGCGGGTGTGCGTAAGGCAGGCAGGCGCGGGCATGCCCTTCTCCCCCTCCCTTCAAACCTCATCCAGCCACTCGCGGGTGCCACTACACTAACCGCACCGGCTTTCTCAAAAAAAGCCTTTTGCGTTGGCAGCGCCACTCTTCAGTTGTTGCATAAATCTCTGAACTGCACTACGTTAATGTACAGTACTCACGAATTCAAACGCGGCATCAAATTTTATAGTATAAGGACTAGTATGCACAGTTGCTCAAGATAACAACATCATGTCGCGACGAATTTGGTCTCTAAAGATAACGTCAGCTCTGACCTATGCGTTCGAGCCGAAATTACGCCAATATTACCCGAACTGAAGACGGCGGAAGCGAAAGTATGCGCGTTAATTAGCCCTAAGTTGTCCTGTTTCATTCTGTGAGTACTGTATATCAGGTGACGCCACTAAAAAGAAATCCTTGTTCTGTGTCATTACGCGGTCACGCGGTTACACTTCCAGTTAGCGGCGCATATGGAGAGCGCTTTTCCGAATATTCTGTGGTATCCATGTAGTTCACTCTTCGTTTTTGACGCCGTGCGCATGTGTGTGGTTTCACTGCACAAGCACGGAGCTGCCCCTGACAATGTGCAGCTTTGTGATTTCTTTTTTTAATGCGAACTGTGTCGTCACTACTGAGGATCAGGTGTCAGATTAGGCGCTGGTGGAAACTGTCCGAGACCACGGCAACGACAACGACGGATCTTCGGAGGTCGACTCGTTACGCGCTTTGCAGCCTTGCGCCGCGGGTACGCTAGACCTTCCTCTCCGCGATTAGCTCCAACAACGCAGCGGCGTATTGCTGGAGCCAATCTCGGAGGCCACAGCTAGACGATGACGGAGCAGCGTTGTTTTGATGTCCTACGAATGTTCAGTATTGCCATCCCTCACGAACATGCAATAGAGCAAAATAATGCAGTTTTTTGCCGCTAAATAAATGTTTCGGGTGAGCTCTGCGTTCAGTTCCCCTTTTGTTTAATTTGTGTGTTTCTTTCCTGAACTTTTGTGCTGAAACTGGATATAACGAAAACCTGTTTGTAACGAATTTTGGGGGGAATTTGTCAATTTCGTTTTATCCAGATTAACTGTAGTTAAATGGCAAGGTATTCTATGTTTGCTCGAATATTTGCCACTTATAGCGTATGTTCATGTACAACCGAATATTCAGGGACATCCCAAAGCGATTTTTCTTAACAGAACTTGCTTCAAATATGGAAGACATTCTATTTGTATTCGAAATTTCTAATATATTCGCACGTACTTAGTTTTAGGCAATACAGATATCTTAAGCAGTCCATTACAGTCATGTCTACAGTCTGTGTACTTGCACAATAATAGACATTTACAATTTGAAAAGTGCATGCCTTGTTGTAAAGGTTATGCTAAACATTGTAATTTACGAATAGTTCCAAAAAAAAAATTTTTTTTTCCACATTTACGAGTGTTATGAAGTATCAATTTCACATTTACAGCTGATGAAATTCACCTCCTACATAGTTTGTAAAAAAAACTTACTCAGTTTCAATGATACCGAAAAATCATGTTGTATTATGGCTAACAAAAAAGAAATGGCGGCACAGGAAGCATGACCAAAGCTTCAAAATATTTTGAACCTCTTTCCGTAAGCACTCAACAGTGACTCACAGAATCCAGTTGTGATGCAGAAAAAATGCAGAAACAGAAAAAGAAATAACCCTACATGCTAGAAGTTCACCAACAGAAAAAAAAAAAACCTAAAACCACCCAAAGTGGGGGAAAATACACAAAAAGGAAAAATCAGATCAACCCACTGAGTGCGCCGCACACTTCCAGTGTGCCCTGCAAGGCTTGTCTCTCGTAGACCTCTGTAGAAACCTGCTACTCCACCAAAGGCTGCCCCTGTAACAAAGATATTGTTTGCAATCAAAACACTTTTCAAAATATAAGCGAAACAAACCAGCAGTCTAAACATACATCCAACATGCAGCTTTACAGTGGATTTTGTAGCTTGAAAACTTCACATTTCATAGAAAAGGGCACTTAAAAGCAGGAAATAGAGATGTACAAGTGGCACTATTGTATTTCTGCCTTTATGCTTTTACAGAAAAGCAAGACAAGACATGACACAGTGTACATACTAGTCTCCAGGTGCGGTGTATACATTGAGAATGTGCACACTGCATCAAGTCTGGTATATAAAAGCATGGTCTTTCTCAAAACAAATTAATTATAACTAGTGCAATAGATGTCCTGTACCCCTCTTTCTTTGCCCACAATGTCTAGATTTTTCTATGTGCCGAACCAGCTCGCCCAAATTGCCACCGCGAATGAACTACTATTAATTAACCATATTGGAAAGCTTGAACAGCTTTTGCAGCAATTTTCAGATCAGTATATGAAGAACTTGCAGTATATGCAGAATAATTTGTTTGGACCCAAACACACCAAATCTGAACATAGCTAAATCATGTAATTGATTTCTGCAGTTTTTCTAGTCCTTCCTTTCTGGCATCAACTCCTTCAGTCATTAATCCAACTTCAGAGTACACAGAACACCCGCAAATTCTGCTTTCTAGTGTTTAGCAAGTACAGATAAATGCCTGTAAATTTAGTTACATTGATAATTGCCACCCTTGCAGATTTGGCAAGAATAAGCCTGCGCTTAACAAATTCATAAACTAATCCAAGGTGAAATTTTGTTGCAGTCAGCCACTCAGAACACTTCAGTTCACATGAAATTGCCCTTTCAATTCCTTTTGTTCATGTTGGAAGGAAGAGAAACCAGGGCTGGAACATGGCGTGAATGAACACTCATGATGCGATTGCCCTCTCTCCATAACAGCGCTCATCCCTCACTTATTTCTGGTAAGCACAGCATCCACCAGAACCACTTTTGTGGATGTTGTTGCAGCAGTCATTGACACGGGAATGCCAAAGCGGAAATAGCAGCAGCAGCAACAATGTTGAGAAGTGAAGAGTCTGAGAGTTGATCCACCAAGTCTATTATTTGTTAAAAGGGTGACTACTAATCCCATGCTGGCAATTTCCCATCAGGTGGGTGTTTTTATGCTGTTTGGTAGAGCACCAGGCCGGGAGTGTGCTCAAGCCTATTTTACCAGTAGGTACCCGGTGACAGCTGTAATCTAAGTCTACCTCCCACCGCAACAAAGGATGCTCAACAATTTTATTTGTGGGGTGGACAAGAGGCTCCCAGAGATTGCTTCTTTTCATTGTTAGGTATTACTCCTTTTCTCCTTTGAGTGTCTCCTTCTGACAGGAGAACCCATATGAACAACCAAATGCCTGGCTGGGGAGCATCTCTAACACTAGCATAACCGGGGCAAAGGCATGTGGTGTTCAAGTTCCCGGGAACTTTTTTACACCAACTGTACAATGACTTGTAAAGCACATTGAGTCCTGTCGTGGTGCCTCACATTTCAACAGAGAAAAAATAATGGTACTGAAAAATATAAACCTGTGAGATGGTTATTGCTGCATTCAGCAGAAGTAACAGGGCCATATGTGAAGTTAAATTCCAGTTTAATGGTGTCCCCGCACCAAAGCATAGCCAGAAATTTTTTTCAGAGGGTCTAACCAACTCGAAACTACCCCCCTTATGTATGTTCGTGCGTGTTTGTATGTTGGTGTGTATACACATACAAAACGTAAAAATTTCGAGAGGTGGGGAGGGGTCTTGAACCAGCCCCCTGATGATGCCACTGACCCTCACCCCACCTGTGTGCTGCTCATTCCACGTACTAGAGTTACTGTATATGCTCCCTACGGGAGCAGAGTTGCAATTAGTTCCTCCATCTTGCACTGCTACGCATCCACATTAGGCAGGAAAGCCACTCCTCTTGAATGTAGGAAATGAAGCAGCTAAGCGACCCCATGTGCTTTCTCACATGTTCATTACGCGCCGCTGGTGCAAAGATTCCTGCTTTAAAAAAAAAGAAAACAGACAACTACAACAAACTATCAAGTTAGATGAAACTGGCACTACTGGCAGTAATATTATTATTTTAAATATCAAATAAGAAAACTACAAGACATAATTATGGACAAAATAAGTTCATCAAACCGCTCGTTCCACGTCTTTTTTCCCGCAACGCTTTAAAATATAAATGAGGTAACTCTTAAGAGAACAATGAGCACGAATAAAACAAGTTCTAAAAATTATCAGCATTTCATGTTTTATGAATAACGCAAGCTAACGCGAACAAAATAAGTTCATGAAATCGCTTTAGTGCCTTTACGCAGATCTAGGTAGATGCGGCATAATAGACACTATATAAGGGTTCAAACTTTTATATGGCACAGTTGTTGGACTGTATTCACATTCACAAGCACATGTCTATTTTTTTTTTCCAGTCTGAATTTTGTTGCTGGCTAGTCAGCTGTTACAAAGCAGGCGAGAAGTCATACATATTCTGTATGTTATCCCAAACTATT
Organism: Rhipicephalus sanguineus; assembly: GCF_013339695.2. Lineage (NCBI taxonomy): Eukaryota > Metazoa > Arthropoda > Arachnida > Ixodida > Ixodidae > Rhipicephalus > Rhipicephalus sanguineus. Next base: position 185,751,817 of record NC_051176.1, read on the forward strand.
TGTAAAAAAATTTTGGCAGATCTCACACATTCTGAGTGGATGTCATGCGAAGCAGTGGGGCAATTAGCAGCCTATACCGTATTTATTTTTCATTGCTTTGAGCCGTCTGTTGTCTGATGAACCAACGTCTTTGTGAACCTTGAGTAGCTATGGGTATACTGTGGGCTCACCAAGCACGCTGACTGCAGTGGTCCCCAAAGTGTCCAACATAACGTCCGCACTCACGTTAGAGCACAGTTGTCAGTTTTATCATGACGAACTGCATGCTACAGTGCAATAATGTGTACATCATTAGCAGCAGTTTTTGCCGTATTCCTCCAGGTTGAGCAATATTTAACTATAACTTGGCAAACCATAGGATTTCATACGTAATATTTACAGTAAAACCTCGATACAGTCAACGTCAGATTTTTTGGACTCCCTAGGGACCGCGACATCGTCTGATAAATCGGGCTGTCCGAAAAAACAAATTTATGCTTTTTTTATTCCGCTCAAGCATTCAAACCACTACAGCCCCGTCCGAAATAGCTTTAATGCCTCCTAGTACACTTATCATGCATTTTGGTGTGCGCCCGGGCTCTCGCAAATACATTCTGTACTTGCCGCGAACCCCACTTAACTACGCGCCCACAGCCACTTGCAAATTTGCGTCTCGGGATGAGCGCCGCTGATACCAGCAAAGCGCGGAATAGATTACGGCTCTCTCGCATGGAGCGTTTGGAAACGATGACACGGAACCCAAAGATTGTGGCAGAAAAGCGGACGACTCGTCCAGCTTTTCCCGATGCATATGCACACATGAACAATGCACCCACGCGTTGCCTAATCTCTGCCGACACGCAGCATTTGCTACCGTGTGAAGCCAATCATTTCTAGTTGTGTGCAGCACATCGCCAGCTAAGCTGACGCCATCACTGTACTGTTGCTGTACCATACGCACGCATTTGTCATGAAAGGGTTCGCGATGCCCACTCCGTTCCTGACCGCACAAGGGCGCGGCGATGGCGAGCTGGTTTCGTTCGTGAAGCTGCACAGGCGCGTTGTCTGTGCAGCGCACTTCGCAGTCTAGCACAAAGAGGCAGCATGAATGGCGGCGCGGCCATTCATGCTGCCTAGCATTGTCACTGATCCTGTTAATTGGGTTGGCTATCGCCGGGCGGATTCCAAGGGCTGGCGTCTCGGCCCTCCGAAAACGCACCACGAAAGCACGGACAATTTAGAGTTGGTCCTTTTGGTGCGCCAGCGAATGCCGGTTGTGGTCCAAAGACCGAGTCAGAGCCGAGAGTCGATAACACAAACAAAAACGAAATATATTTTCAGTTAAGGCAATACAAATATCACAAACACCTGCACACTCGGCTGGTACCAGTTACAGCGTCACAATATAACTCAGATGGTGTTTACACAACGGGAACTAAACAAACAGATCACACGCTACAAATGCAATCGCATGCATTACAACTATTCAAGGACAGTTAAAGTCCTGAACATACAATGGCATATCCAGTCCACAATTCTTGGACGGTACTTGAATGCTTCTCTTCAAGGAAACACTCACGCCAATTCCAGCGGTGTCTTTCATTGCTCAACCGTAGTCGTAACTTGTTACGGCATCGTCATCCGATTCTTCCAGATCAACGATTGACTGGCCGCGCACCATCATAAACACGACTTCTTTGGCTGACAGGGCCACACTCAGCATAACTTCACCATCTCCGGGCCGACTAACTCACTCACTCACTCACTCCACTTACTAACTTACTGACTGACTGGTCGTCGTCGCACGCTTTTATCCCTTCTCCCCCGGGTTCTAGAAGCGTCGGGAGCGTTCTTCGGCGTGTAGTACAGCCAAGGCTAGGAAAAGGGCGAGAGCTTTCTCGTAGGTTCGAATCGCGGCAGCGTCGCTCAGCGATGCGTCATGCTTCTCTTCCAGATGTTTCCAGGCTTTGCCGGGCGCTTGATCACGTTGTCTGCGTCTGGCTCGAGTGGGTGAGGAGGATGCGGTGCGTCGGCGCCTTTTGATGCTTGTTTTTTTCCTCGTTCGTGCTTTTTGGGCAAGCGGCTCGCGCTGTTTTACCCCGCTGTTGTTTGAAAGCGGCCGCGCGCGTGCTTTATAACACACTCATTTGTGACAAGCATGAACTGCGCTAGGTCACATGCACTGCCGAGCAGTTAATTGAAGATGCTTATCTTAAGGGTTGTGAGCGATTAAGCCATACTGGTGTGTTTGCCACCTGCCGCCATCACGCCTCCGTGCATATCCGCTGTTTATCCGTAAAGGCGTCGCCACACTGCGCCGTGATAGCGGCCCCTTTGAATTTCTGGTTTGCTTCACCCCATAACACTTTGCCATTGCGGCAAAGTTGACTTTCGGACTCTGTTACTGTCGCAAACAGATCAACTCGCGAAAGCGCTGGTTCGAACCTACAAGATGATAGACGTAGCAGAGGTGGGGGCTTCAATTACCGTAAAATACCGATCAAACGCCCCCACCCGTGTAAGCGCCCCCCTCATATATTGTGAAGATTTCCTATTTTCGGTCGCTACCGAGCAAGCGCCCCCCCCCCCCCCCCCTTTCCCACCTCAACCCGCCACTCTCTGCCGACTCAACCCGAAGCTGCCGAAACCGAAACCGTGCCAATGGCTACGCTTTTGCCTAATCCAAAATCCAATCCAAAAATGGGTCATGTGACCACCTTCGCTGGCACATCGCCTCCTATATTAAAGATGCCTGCCGCATCACCAAAAAACCAGCTGCCAAACCCTCTCCTTTTCCTCCTTTCCACTAGTGTCGGTCGCTAGCGCCACATGTGGCGGCCGCTCCCGTAGTTTTGACATTTGGCATAGCCTCCGAAACAACCGTGCAAAGTTGCCGATCTCGAAGATGATGATGATGATAGGTGGCTGTTCTCTTTGAAGCCGGGTAAAAAAAAAACAAGAAAGGAAGAGAAAAAAAGAAAAAAAAAAGACCAAGAAGGATGGATAACGAAGCACACACTAAGCCCGCCGCCGTGATAATAGTGTCGGTCGCGAGCGCCACCGCTCGACGCTTGTCCAAAACTGAAGGCAGGCCGGCTCCGCTGGGAGCTCGAGCCATTCCTCAGGCATCTTTAATATAGGAGGCGATGGCTGGCATTGGCACGACTAGCACGACGCCTGCCATTTTGTTATTTGGTACCGAACGTGACAGCGGCGACTTCTCGACATGCATTCCTATACAGTTAAAAAAAAAATCGAAGTCGTAGAATGGCACCGCCAGGCGGGAAGGAATGTGCACGCGACAGCTCGCCACTTCAGTATTGACAGAAAGAGGGTCCGCGAGTGGGACAAGAAGTTCGACAGCCTACTTCAACAAAACTTCGGCACGGCCAAGCTTAGGCGTAAGTTGAGCAACGGAGCGCCAGTATTCAGTGAGGAAGTAGACGACGCTCTTTTTGAGTTCCTCGAGCGGGAAAGGAGCGCTGGACGTGCTGTAAGCAACAGACTTCTTTCAGAAGAAGCTGTCAAAATAGCTCGCAGCTTGCAGCTCGGAAATTTTGCTGCGTCGAGCCAGTATATCAAGAGGTGGAAGAAGCGGTTTGGCGTGACAATGCGCCAGTCCACAAACGACAGTCAGAAGACGCCCGACGATTTCTCGGAGGCAGCAAAGGCATTTCGCTCTGCTGTCAATAGCCTGCGAGCACGCCACGATTACACACCATACAATATGTGTAACATGGACCAGACGATGGTCCGAATGGACTCCCCGGCAAGCAGGACAAACAACGTGGTTGGGGAGAGCACCGTGCGCATTGCCAATACTGGCTGCGCCCGCAGGGGCTTCACGGTTGCATTGGCAGCATGCGCAAGCGGCCACAAACTGCCAGCTTTTGTCGTTCTGAAGGAACAAAGTGGAAGGATTCCAACCAAAGCGTTCATGAGCCTTCGTATACCAGGTGAGTGACGAAGTTTGTACGTCGGGTTCTTTTTGTTTGTTTTCACGGCGGAAAGTACTAACAATTAAGAATGTGCTCGATTACAGTGACCTCAGTTGACTGGACCTTCTTTTTTTTTTTTGTAGGAAATGTTCGCGTCACCGCATCGAAAAACGGTTGGATGACGTCGGATAAACTGCAGGAGTGGCTGGCAAGGGTGTGGGGGCCGAACAACGATGATGTGCGGCGGCTACTTGTGCTGGATCAGGCACCCATCCACAAGACTCAGGCAGCAAAAGACGCCATAGAGGAACGCGACACAGACGTTGTGTATGTGCCTGCGGGCTGCACAAGTTTACTGCAGCCAGCCGACGTCTTTTGGAACAGGCCATTTAAGGCCAACCTTCGGCGTTCTTGGGAGATGTTCATGAGGAAAGGAGAAAGAACGCCGAAAGGCAACCTGCGAAAGCCATCGCGGCAGGACGCCCTCAACTTTGTGTCTGAGGCTTGGGCCGCTGTCACCGCTGAGACAGTCGTGCGCTCGTTCAAGGGGTGCGGAATTTCCAACGCACTCGACGGCTCCGAGGATGGCGAGCTGCATGACTGCCTGTCCGACATCGGCGCCGTGGCACCCCAGAATCCCGAGGACTTGCAAAACGAGTGCCTGGACTTAGTTTTCGGCTCTGACTCCGAAGAATCATTTGACGGTTTTGAAAGTGATTAAATTAGAGCGAATGCTGCTGAATAAAGCTTTTTGGTTTCCATGCGTTGCATTTCCTTCCTGAGGAAGGGGGTTGGGGGGGGGTCGGCCGCCATCTTGAATTTCGGGGCAGTTCCGAGCAAGAGCCCCCCTCCTAACATTACCTGATTATCCCCGCGTCGAGGGGGGGCGCTTGATCGGTATTTTACGGTAATGCCTTTCAGACCTGCAATTTGAGCAGAAAGTCTGAAAAATCGGGCACTGAAGAGTTTCAGAGTCTGAAATTTCGGACTTTCTTATACACCGACGTCTTGGGGCTGGTGGCAGTGCCACAAAAGCGCCTGAATTTTCTAGCATGTCCGGAAAATCAGGTGTCTGAAAAATTGGCAGTTGGCTGTAATTCAGTTACTGGGACTGTGAAAAATATTCAAATTAAGCGGGCATTAACGAAACGTACAAAAAGCGGAATGCAAGGAACTTTGAATTACTGAAAGTAATCAGAGGTAGTAGTTTGCTGCGCCTGCTAGTTTACGGCTCCAAGGCTTATGTTCCCAGCAAAACCTGGTCCCAATTTTGCCGCAAACCCGGGAAAACGGCAGGCCTCGCTGCTGCCAGTGCAAAAGAAAAAGAAAAAAAGAAAGAAAAAAAAACTGTCTTGTGGTCAGATGAAATGCGTGCCTGCACAAAAGAAGACGTGCTTCACTGCACCACAGTGGTGACACCCAGGCAGCATGTCACCTGCTCCTCGCAGCGTCAACGCGCCATGATGCGACCATTCGGCCATTCTTTCTGGTAAAATAAAGAATTTAATAATGGCCAGTGTGACAAAATTCTCGATGTGTTCTGGCTGGGAAACATGACCATTGAAGTTTCCGAAGTAGGCGTTGCGGGCAAGAAATCTCTCAGCAATGCAAGTGCGCAAATTGCCAGAGCAACCGGCAATCGGAGATTCGCATACATTGCGAATTCCGTCAGACCATCCTTTACTATTTTTTCTTTTCCCCAAAAGAATGGGTAAATCATGACACACTGACGATGCGAGAAGTATGCGAGATGCTGCGTGCGTGTCATCGCTGTGTTGCAGTGAAGTACCTCTTCTTTTCCGCAGGCACACATTTCAGCTGACAAGACCGCTTTTTCTTTTCTTTCCTTCTTTATTTCTTTCTTTCTTTTTTTTTGCACTGGCAACAGCAAGGCTGGGGTGCTTCACCTGTCACTCATTAGTATCACTACAGTGCATTGCCTTGTGGCTCCTAAGGGCCGTCGTTTCCGTGGATTTGCTGCGAAATCAGGATCGGGAATCGGCACATGGCACCCAACATTTTCTAAATAACCGGGCCGGTGCTGACCGACACTTCAAATTATCCACCCAAATTTACATTGCAAAATACAGGACTGCAGAAATTTTTCGAATCAAGCGGGATTTCAAAATAACCAAGTTCGAATTAATGAGGTTTTAGTGCACGTATTACATTTTTGTGAAAATGGATAGCCAACACTACAGCCACAACAGACGTTGCCCCGACATGACGAGTGCACAAAGTCTTTTTCAGAGGCAGCTTCAAGCACTAGCATGGTTCAGTGGTAGAACACTTGACTGCCAGGCACAATGCCTGGGTCCAATTCCGGCTCTAACCATGATTTTCATTCTTTCCGTCCCTCCGACTTTTCCCTCACCGACAATGCTGCTGACACCGACACCGGATTTTCTGCGACACAAAATCTTTAATGCCATGGTTTTAAGATTTCCAAAGTCTTATAGCTGTTCGTGGGTTGTCATAAGGTGTGAATTACCTGTGGCCCATACCCACATTCCATGGGCCATGGTATGCGGGTACGTGCTACTCGTGACTGAGAGAAAGGGTTTCACGACGTACGCAGCAGGTATCTCCAGCTATTCATGTAATGACCTGTTAATCATGTTCGTCATACACTAATGTCCTCCCATTCAAATTTTAGTATGTCTCAAGTTACGGAGATGGCCCTGACGTAGGCGGCTAGAAAGATAGATAGATAGATAGAAACTGTCAAAGTGCCTTTGGTTCACTAAGAAACACCTTGCATTTAAAATACTGTCATTGAGATTTATAATTACTCTATATATCAGATTTTTGTGCATGATGTGTATCAGGCATGTAGCTAAGATTTTTTTTTTCGAAAGGGGGGGGGGGCTGCCTCCCCCTCCCCCATCCCCCCGCTTGCCTACATGCCTGATGTGTATAGTGATACGTAACAGCCCGCTATCGATCGCGTGAATTGCTGCTTTCAAGACATTCCGCGCCGCTCACGGACACACTGCGCAATTCGTCGTGAAGGATAAGAATTACAGTTCTCTTCTTTACGAAGTTTGTTTTTTTTCATGCGTAGTCTTAATTTTTTAACACACACTGAAGTTGCACAATTGTCTAAGTGGAAAGCGAGCATGTCCACCGTCAGATGCGGCACGCGCACGTTTCGAAATAATGCAGCCGTTGGCATTCCGGAGTGTTTGCGGTGGATTTCATCGATTTAACGAGTTGCAGCAAGTCTGAGGATTCTGCTTTTTGGTCAGACTTTGACTTTGAGAGCAACGACGATGCAAGCCAGCCCGGAACATCGGTCAGCTCCGCTTTCTACTACGGGCCGTCTCAGTTCGTGTTTCAGCACCAGCCTGCCAGGATGGAAACTTATCGAAACTGCAAGAAATGCAACTGCGACTAGAAAACCGAGCAGAAACAAGAGTTTACTGCAAGGCATGCGACGTTACGCTAGGCTTTACATTGATGAACCGCTCTGCCTCATGATACGCCCATTGCAGTGCTTACAGTAAAATTTTTGTCAGGGAAGTCCTGTTCAATGAAAAAATTTGAATTTTTCAGAGATGGTGCCTATTAAATGGCAGCACATTTTGTATATCTCATAATTTCTGCTATATTTTTTCCTAGTAGATAGAAACGCGTCTTTACAAACTCTGTTCGATTTTGTCCCGCTATCTTGAATTTGGAAAACTATATCACTCGTTAATGAAACTTGTATGCGTGAAAAGTTCATTCATTCTGCTTTTCATTTATGTATTACATAAAATATTTGGTGAGTAGCGCTCTCAGCAAAAAAGATCTAGTGCAACATATGAAAAACACCCATTTTCCCCATGGTAAGAAAAGAGCTAAGGAAAATAAAATGAACTGATATGCATTAAAAGGTGCCAGCGTGAAATCAATGTTAAATTGCACTCACCAACCATTACTGAGCCTCCAATTTGTGAAAAGGCCAATTCAAACCGTCCCCTTTGCCGTGATGCGCCCTCCGGGAAAATCCATTCTGGTCCACCCTGCATCAGAATAAACGTCAAAAGGTGTAGTACAACACCAACAAAAATTTGTCTGCTTTTCTCCATTCTTAACATTTACTCCCAGTACTCATACCTGCAGATTTACCACAAGCATTAATACTAGATAATAAACTTTGGAAAAACACCAATTCAATCCTGTGTATATTTTTTGAATTTGTTAGAAATCATCCTGACAATGACTACATAATAACAAAAGGTTCCTCGTTAAAGCATTTTGCTCAGGCAAAAGCAGTTACTCAGGAGCATTACATCTAGCCTTGACACTTCACTGCACAATGCCCGCAACAGATCAATGCTCCATTTAATGAAATAAGCCTCTGAAATTCGGAGATAGTACTAATAATAGCTGAAAAGAAAGATACCCTTTTCCAGTCATTCTGTGCCATAAAAAGCGGATGCCGCTTCCTCGAAAGTAAGACATTTTAGAGCTAAGGGCAAATTTTCAACCTCGTTGGTAAAGCATAACAACAAACGTTAAGTGCTAGAAAGGGGGGCAACAACACGTTTTTTGCTCTCGTTCTTTTTTAGCACTTAAGATTTCTTCCAGTGCCAAGGCGACTATTTTCAAAGACTTCTCATGGCATCTACAGCACACTTAATGGTGGAGTGTAGAGCACCAGCCCACAAGTACCGTATTTACTCGAATCTAACGCGCACCTTTTTTCCAGGAAAAGGAGTCCAAAAATCGCATGCGCGTTAGAATCGAGTACCGAAAAAAAAAAACAAAAAAAAACTCGGTTATCATATTGCCATCGACATTTCAAAATGGCCGCCTCCTACGCGCTTTGGCTACAGTAGAGTGTACTAGAAGCTTTTGAGTGGCGCGAGTGGCTGCTTGGGAGCGGGCGTTTCAGCGTGGAATGGTGCGGTGGCGCTGGCGTCGACCAATCTTCCCGGGCGGATGGCTGGCAGGCGTTCCGCGTACGTGTTGGTGCCTCTCCGTCGTGCCTATAGTGTGCCGGCCAAGATGATCTCCCGCTTGTTTCTTATTCTTATACTTCCTCTCTTTCATAAATATTAAGGCAAATAAAGATTGTTTGACATTATTGTTATTGAAGTTGCTGCTGACCGCACTGAAGCAGCATTTTTTGCCATGTTTTACAGTGTACAATTAAATGAGAAACCAGCTGGCCGGTACACAACGGAAGCCCCCCCCTCCTCGAAAAACAAAAAGAGTATGCTGCCCGCAAAACGAAGAACTCCTGACCCGTTCCATGTAAAACACTAAAGCTGGAATCAAAGGGCGCGTTGCTTGTGGCTGCGTGCACACACGACAAAAAAGCAGGCTTTATTGACATTGTTTGAAGAACAGCAGAGTTTTTCCAAACCTCCCTTTGATTTTGAAATATGGGATTAGATTCATTCCTGTAGGACCCACAAAAATTCAAATACGTAATACTGCAGAAGAAGGTTTTCAGTGAAACATAGTCATGGAAGATTTTGAGAGTTTAAAAAACGCAGCACCACTGCAAAGCAGAGTCGTAACTGTAATGATAATAATCATTGATAACACAAAAATACAAGGTTTGCATATTTATAAAACAATACATTTGCGATTAAGCAAATTGTAAAAAACAAAATTATAGAGCCAGGATACAAAAGATAACATAAAACAAAGAAAACAGAAAGACAGTGTTTAGGTTGTCTTTCCAAAATACATTTAAATAAAAAAATATGTTATGGTTGCAAAGTCGTTTGAAGGGACACTAAAGTGGAACCATGAATCGGCTGAGATCGATTAATTGTGCTCCGACACCCCTAATGCTGCTAAATTTACCATCACAGGCTTATTAATAGAAAAAGATTCAAAATCAAAGTTTTATTTTGAGATATATATCGCGTCAGAATTTGCACGTTCTCTCACTTACAAGCCTCTTCTCGGAAAAATTGTTTTTCTTCTTGGTGTACCTTAAAAAAATTAGGAGTGCAATAAAATATGCACGAAAAATGACATCCTTTTTACGCCACTGTAGCAATTTATAACCTACTCAATTTCAGATGCTGCTGTGCGCTTTGTTTCTCATCCCGCGACGTGTTAAACCCTTCACATAAACATGCATACGTGTGACCACATAAAAGCGGATCAGCTGAGCAGTCAATGGCTTGCAATGTTCGTTGCAGCCAACACCCCCAAAATGCTTCTCCTGTTGATCACCGCCAAGACATCCAAGATGCTGTCTGTGTAAGTCACTCTTACTAAAACAACCAGTGAAAATTTCTTCAAGTTCACTAATAAAAACAAAAGCTTTCTGTGAAGGGTACAGAAGAACACCGAAATCACAAGATTTTGTGAAAACAGCACCATTTAGGGACTGGCCATCTCATGAAGGCAGCAGAAGCTCATTCATGCATGCGCTGCACTTTGGAGCACACATGTTCTAGCAACGTAGCCTGCCACATATAACGTAAGCCTGGAGTCGCTATGCTGATTGACGTATGGGTGGTCTGGTGTAGTCAAAGAGCTGCTATGAAGCGAACCTTCAGCACCTTCCAAGTATCCTTCATCAAGCAACAAGTCAATCAGTTGCTGCTGCTTATACGAATTAGCAGGCTTGTCTGCGACAGTGAAAAGCGAGCTTACAACCCCCTCTGAAACGTGTGATCCAGCAACACTCTTGGCGAGATTATAACAGCTTAGACAATTAATGGTCGCGAGAAATTGTTGCGGAGTGGGATGAGCATTGCATTCAGATGACAGCCTGACAATACCGAAGAGGTTTTCAATTTTATCTTCGCTTAAGCGGCTTGTAATAAGGTATGCATAGGCAAGCTCTGCATGTAAGTAGCTTCAGCAAAATTGATAATATGCACGTAGTCTCTCACAATGAAATGCGGTTCGAAATGTAATTCGCACACAGCACAATCGGCGTCAAGCGGTTTGTCAAGCCGATGGAGGTTCCGCTCCCAAAGGAATCGCTGTTCTTCGTCATTCGGGGCCTTAAAAAGGGATAACTTGCGACTTTGTTGCACACGCGGATGTCCAGTTGTGCAACCTGGCGCGTAACAATGTTTAAACGCTGTTTTCTTTTACATTTCGCGACCAAAAGAGAGATGCCGGCCATGCCGCCGAGCAAGCCAAGTGGGAAGATTGGGCGATGGCAGCGCCGCCGCTACTTTCACCGCAAGTTGGGGATGGGAAAGCAAGGGGAGAGCGTTTCGGTCGCGCCACTCAAAAGTTCTAGTACACTCTAGCTACAGTGTACTAGAAAGGGCAGTGAAGCGGGCGGAGGCACTGACCCTTAGGGGCAGGTGACGCCGCCGCTGGCGAACGAAGCTGCGGCGCTGCAGTCGCTCAATCTTGAAGGCGGGTGCCTCGTACTGCCGCCTCCTTGGCTGGAACGCGCTTGTTTGGAAGTGATTCTCCCGCTTTTCTCTCAATGTGTGATGCCATAACGTTAGAATGGCTCCTAAAAAACAACGCTTGAATCATTTCTTCGCTCCTGGATGCAGCACAGCGTACTCTTGAAGCAAACGGCGAAGCTTTCGTTGTTTAAAGCGCCCGCAGACCCAGAGCGAAGAAACGATTGGGAACGTTATTTGCTATTGAACGTTATTCAGTGGACGCAAACTTCATAGCGAGAGTGTTATGGATGTGTTGCATACGATTCATCATGCTTCCCCCATTGCAGGTCGACTGCGAAATTCACTCTAAGAGCCTATAACAGTACACAGTTTCGGGTTTTACGTTACTATATGCGACTGTACATTTTTGTGAAAGGCGGGAATAAGTCAATAAGTCCAATCTGCTGAGGAAACAATTTTGCCAAGCACCTCAAACTAAGCAGGCTAAACTAGCTGCATGGCAACTCTCTCAGCATGCATTATACTTTTGCCTTCCTCACCTGCTGTTATTTCTGTGATTTTCTGAGCTTTACCTTGCCAGCTCTGAGGATTTGCTGAATCAAAGCAAGCGGCTTCCCTTTTGTACAGTAATTCAGTTGTTTTTCTACCCATTACTATGGTAATGCTCTCATTGTATTAGTGTGAAAAACAATGTCATATATCAATGCTCTGTGCCCTACTGCCTCATGTGTGTGTTCTCATATTCTGTGATGCATTGTCACATATTAATTCACAGATTACAGAGACCATGACCTTGTGTCCATTTTGTGAAATGCTGTAGCTCGTTTAACTGCTCGCCGAAGCCTGCACGGTCCCTATAAATAAAATCGGCTGCTTTGCCAGTTTGAGGAAGTTTCCATTTGGCTTTCTGCATCAGTACTGTGCTAGACCTCTTTTTCAGCTTGCTTGCCTTGTGTTTCGGGCATGATTTCTATCAATTGTTGCTGTGGGCGTATATGACTGTTCAAATTCGTGCACGAATGTTTTATTATAGCTGTTTCAGCAACGAGTCCAGCTGATTCTGCGTGACGTTGTTCATTTACGCGATCTTTTTTTTTTCTTTTTTTCTTTTTTCAGGCCTTGTGCAAAGAAAACGAGCGCACCATGTGACTGTTTAGTTTAAACTTAGTTTCATAGTTGTCGCGACTAGCTACGTTTAATTAACCTCTCACACGGCTTCCCTATTGCGATTACCCAAGATCCGAATGTACTCGCTCTCTATCAGAGATTCGTCTGCGCTTTCAAGTTCTGTAAGCTAAACAAACTCGATCCTGATTGCTGAAATGGTTGAAAATGTTTTAATGGAACTCAACTGCGATGGAAAGTGTCCGTGTTTTCAAGAGCGTGGCTCTATTCAAGCGGCGAGTACTTTCTCAAAATGCGTTTGCATCTGTGGGAAAACCAATCTGTCTTGTAGTTTCTGGTCCTTAGCAGATAATACAGACTAAATAAGCGAAGTGCTTACGCGCAAACATCTGAACCACAGACACAGCGCGTGCCAAGCACATGCGAGCGTCGCAGTGGTTGCTACGTTTCGCGTGCTCCTCTTCAAGATTGGTCGATCGCAGCGCCGCCGGAGTCACGCGGAGGCTGCCGCCCGCTTCACTGCCCCTTCTAGTACACTGTACTTTGGCCATTTCTGCCATTTTTTTCAGTTCGTACGTATGCTGAGGAGATAGTCATCCCGTTCTGCGTTCGCATCGACGGCATGGAAGTGCCTACTCTAAATACTCGACGAGTGCACCACGATGCCGCATTTAAAAGAATAGTTATTACATGTGCAGAGAGACGGACGGAAATCGGGCCACATTGCGGTCGTTCGAAGTTCCCGAAACGTGCGAGACTGGCGCAAACAGAAGCAGATTTTTTACAGCAAAGCTTCACGAAAAGGTTTCAGTGGACCAAAGCAGGGCCGGTTTCCCGAAATCGAAGAGTGTTGAAAGCGACAAGGAGTTGTCCGACAGCGACGAGGACTGATCCATTACCCGACTCGTATCGCTGCCGTAGTGGTGACAGTTTTAGCGGCAAGGCCCGCTTTTTGACTTTGTGTTTTACTTTTTTGAAAGTTTAGTTCTTTAAAACCCAAATACTTGTTCTTCGAATGTGCGAAGTTTGACTCCTACGGACTTTTGTTCTTTTCTCTCACGAAAAATGGGTGCGCGTTACAATCGATGTATTACTTTTTTTTTTTTTTGGTCGCCGAAAACGGGTGCGCGTTACAATCGAGGGCGCGGTAGAATCGAGTAAATACGGTATATTCCTTCTAGATTACATAAACGAAAGACAATGCTGCCCTGACATGCTATGACTATCATCCACAAGAAAGGCCGTTAAGTCACAAATGCGAAAAGACAAATTTCGGCCCTCCAGTGCTTTTGCTTATAGTATGTAAAGTTGACATGGATCTGCATGCAAATTATTTGCATGCCAAGACAGTATGAAAGAAGTAGTGGAAAGCAGCATATGGTCTATACTGAAGACGTAGTCTGATTTGGCAAAAAGAATACAACAAGAATGAAACCAGGAGCTTGCAGCAATGTATCAAAATAAATACTCCATGCACAATAGATTCAAAACCAGGAGCTTGCAGCAATTGATCAAAATAAATGCTCCATGCACAATAGATTCAAACCTCATTTTCACATTTGTGAAAACTCAGTTTTCTCACAGCATGGGCATCATTACTACGAATATCAACACCACCAAATCTGCATAATTTTTTTTCTTTGCAGCCCAAGTTACAGAAGTTGGAAAGAGGATCACCAGAGTACACAAGTGGTGTTAAATTGTTCACAAGGAAAACAGCCAACAGTGTTATGATGGTTTCAAGCAAGGGTCTCATGTCAGGCACTGGGTCACATGCATGACACACAGTTCCACACACGCTTCCCTGCGACTATTTGGCTCACAGAAAGAGTTTCCTAGGGCTGCATTAAGCTGGAGGAGACAAAAGAAGTCACATGATCTGAACATAAAAGCTGTGCGTACCACAGGTCCCATGTTTTCTAGTGCAATCACTAAACTTACAATATTTTCAAGGCCTTGTGATTTAGAGAAATTTTTGGAGCAGCAGAATTTTAGCTTTGGAGCATTTTATAGCAGGTAACTTTTCATTCTGAAACTTATTTGAAACAACAAAGCTAAGATATTGGGGAACTTCAGACTATTGACGGCTGTAATCCCATTTGTCCATACGGTGGCTATGTCACTGAAGTTGCCCATTGCCATCTATGGGAAACTTCAATAATTATTTTCTTCTTTAAAACAAAAATTGTAATGATAAATGTTGCATTATAAGAACAACAATTTATTTGCTTTTGATTGAGTCATAAGCTGATTTTTAACTGCAGCACCACGTGGTGTAAATCTCGTCTCAATGTGCCCAAAATGAACATTTTCTCAAATTTGTGACTTTTTATCGTAAAATTTAGAAACTTCAGTGGTGTGAAAATATTTTTCGCGCAAAATATACCTTCCGTAGAGTAAGTACTGATTCTTGGGATATAGCGCAGTATTACGAGGGAAAAAATGCAAACAGAACATTTTGACAAAATTTGCAGAGGCGTATATGGCAGAAAAATTACAGCAATATTACTGAGAACCAAATACCTTACGCAAATGCTTTTGCTTAGCATGTAAGCCAAATTTGGCATTGAAACAAAAAATTATACTCTTGGAATTAATTTTTTACCAAACGTCACTCAGATGACATTGTGCAAAATTCAGAAGGCTCCCAATGTGACCAAAAATTACTTTACTTTACTGTTTTCACTGCAAAGAACGATTTTTTTCTATCACATCTGAGATGGTCGCCAAAATGGCTGGGATGTTTGGCGTGGAATGACCCATATACTATTCAAATAGCCAAAACAATGCTCATTAAGTCACTAAAATTCAAAGACTTTCCACTTCCACCACTGCCTTGTGACACATTATGGCCGGTTATCGATCCCTTTCAACATAACACTAGTACCATTGACTTCTGGAAATGACAAGACAGCCCATACTCTTTAAAAAAAAAAGCCAGTATTTTTAATGCAGAGGACACATTTTTGTTTCCATTCATTAAATAGTATTCCACTGCATAGAAGTGGGCAAGTCTCTCAGAAGTTTGTTTGCATAACTTGGTTTTTCTCAACTGAAAAGCTTATATAAAAATCACAAATGTAGCAAGCCTAACGATGCAAATTGAGCTCGCAAAATAAAAGGACAAAAAAAAGGCAAGCTGAACATACAACACTTCCCAGTCTCAAGTGCTTTTCTTTATTTTTTTTTTGCTTTTGTAAGCTTATGCAAAAATCTGTCCAACATGCCTCACTACAGCACATTATGGCTTTAGTTTTTTTTTCAAAAAGTTCAAGGTAGCCAATTCAACACAACCTATGATATTTTAAGCAAAAAGCATTAAGTTCAATAGAATTTTCAGATGCTGGACAACCCTCTCTATTGCAACAAAGGTGAGAGCAATCACATGGGTGCCACAGAAAAGGTTACTTTTGCAGGTAGTAATAGAAAGGTTCCAATGTTTTGATCCCTCGCACAAAATGGCAGCTCTTCTAGAAACTACTCACAGAAGCCTCTGCAAGTGTAACATTACCATAAGAATGCTATAAGCAGTTAAACATTCACATCAAGCTCCTAGCTTTTCATACTCTCAAAGTAAATGATGCAGCATGCTTACCGCATTGATGTATGCTGGGTCGAAGTTTAGGTAAGGTGACACTGGTGCATTCTGTCCCCCTAAAAAAACAATGTTAGGTGAAAGCCGAGAAAACTTGTAAAAAACCGAAAGACATGACATCACTAACAAAAGCAATGAAAAATCAAATTTACGTAAATACAGATGACGGCTTACAGGCGCAGTGAATGATTTTGTCATGCATGACATGGAATTGTATACATTTGTGAAACATGCTGCTCTGCATAAGGCAACAGGCCAATGTCACTGTCCCAATCACTGCAGTTGCATACTTTCCAGAACTAAAAAAACAAAACCCAATGTCACTGCCCCAATCACTGCAGTTTCATACTCTGCAGAACTAAAAAAAAAATGTACTGTGCCATTCACGTCTGAGCAGAGCACACGAGCAACCCACTCCACTCTACCTGACAGTTGCTACGGGGTTCCGAGACATCTGTGGGCATGCTCAGCCTAACAGACATTCAGAACAGCTTTTTATGCGGGGCAGCGTCAATAAGCGCCTTCGTTTTACCAAACATGCATCAGGTCTTGTGACCCTTGCGGTCTCACTGCACCCAGATGCCAAGACAGATTGAAGCTTATGAGCTGATAATGCACACATGACCATTTCACAACAAACTCTGCGCACTTATTGATTGCTTCCCATATAATTTTTTTTTCCATGGTCTTCTGAAAGGTTAGGTGAAGAAATGAGCAAAGGTGCTAGGGAATTAGTACACCTACTCTACCTACTGCACGCATCATGTATGGTTTATTGGCTGTTGACATTATCTGAAACCACTGAAATTTGATGCACTTTTCTCATACTTAGTGCCATGTCAAATCAAAAGTGTTATCAACCCATGTGTGTGTTTCAATTTACCTGTGGCACAGTGAGATAGCACTCTCAGTCGATGCATGCACATGGCGAAATAAAAGCAGCTACTGACAAGTAGTGAGTACTGACAAGAATTTTAAAAATTTTCGGATTGTTGTTCCAAATAAAAATACAGGTGTCGAGAAACCTAAAATGAGTATTGTGGTGCCTGGGAATGCATCGTATATATTTTAATTACCGCTACTTAAAAGGACACTTTTGGATTCGATATCGAGGGGGAGGCTTCTCGGTCACGTTTCATAGCAGTGTGACGTCACGGGGATACGAAACTCCCGACGTACTAGCGGCAAATCCGTCATCTGCTTGTGGTGCACATAAACAACGACGGGTGAATTGTCGTCCAGCGACCCTGACAGTGATTTCTACGATTTAGGCTGCATGCAAGACGCAGAACTCGCAAACTTGGGGAAACTGTCTTGACTCGTTGGGATAATGTCCATTGCAATGGGGCTGGCTTGCAGATGCTATGCGACAAAAACTTCAAATTCAAAGTCAAATTAAAATATTTTATAGATGTTCTCAGACTCCGGTGTGTGGACAGTGTTGACACTGCATACCAAGGAAACGAAAAATGTCCCTTTTTTCGATGTCACAAAAGCGTGTCAGAACTCCTTTAAAGGGGCCATGAGACGGTCACTCAACAATTTGCAGTTCTCAGCGAAAAATAGCAGTAGAGGGTCTATTGTACCTATACATTCACTAGGCCACACATGTGCCTATGCGCAATATCTTGGACTCTGCCATCGCCACAAGGCATCACACTGCAGCACAAAGCAGGCAGCTCATGTGCTCTAAACAGCAGTGGATAGCACTATACGTTGATATTGGTGCGTTCAATTTAATTGCACCACTCTGAACCGGTTCATGGCAGAGCCCAAGTAGCTCAGAAATTGTGCAGCTTGAGTGCACAGACGCAGGCACAGCGCAGGCCCTATGTTTTTTCCACATTACCATGGAAGTCTGAAAGGTCACGGACTGCATGTTTGGTTGGTTTATGAGGCTTAAACACACCCTACATTGCACAGACACAGCAGATGCCCATAAATGGTCTTCAAACGGCACCTACACCCTTGTGCTGCGTCGTGTGCTCCACTGCTGCTCCACACCACACATTTTCACCAAGCTGGCACCGTCATTGGGGAAAGTGCAGAAAAATTGTGAAACAGTGCTGCACATCTTTAGCACCTTTCTAAATGAATGGCGTAGTTCAGAGGAAGCCAGAGCTGCGGCACCGAAACGAATGGCCTGGTGCAACACGTCGTGAACTTGTTCAGGTTGTGCAGGCACACTGAACAGACCTTAGAATTATTTGTATAACAAGAAAATGTACGTCTGGTCTTCCTAATAAACTTTACGGTTTACCCCGAGATAAGTATCAATCAATGTCATCAGCTTCAACCCCCATACCATAAGCAGTTACTAAAGACGATGAATGAGGTGCTATTAAATTTCACACCCTGACGTCGACCTAAGGAATGCAACACGGGTGTCACACGATGCACATTCAATCGCGATCGGTACCGAGTTTCTTGATCACCATTGGCTTAACCGCGCAAAATGCAAAAGGGAGCCAAGCGCAGTCGATAAATTCGATACGGATTGGGCTTGATAGCGACCGAAAATTGTCCTGTGACACCGGTATAATAGGGGTGTCGCATACTAGGCAGTTTCGATCGCGATCGAGCCCCGATCGAAATGGCACCGTGTGACACCCGAAATATCGGTGTTGTAAATTAAGCGTTAGCACATTGACATAATCGCAACATTTTTTTATTGTACTTAGTTTAATCATGTTTAATGGCGCAAAAGCGACAAGGTTATGCTGTGCCAGCCTTGTAGTGGCAGTACAAATAGTCGAAGTATTTTTATGACTCAAAACTACACAAATGTATGGTTATTTCGCTCCTCCATACCCCGGTTGCGTGAAACTTTTCATAGTACACAGCAGGTGTCATTCCTTGAATGACTATAGTGCATCGGCATAAAGCATGTTTAACCACGAGCATACATGCAAACGGGTAGCAAAAAGTAGCGAGACCAATTAGCAGTCAACATGAGTTTGTGACGATTGCGTAAGTGCGCAACGGCATAAGCTACAACAGCTGAACCCCTCCAGCTCAATTCCAATCTAATCATTTGCGTGGAAAATTATTATATTCTATACTCTAGCTACGGAAACCAGCAATGATATTCTTGCGGCTAAGGGCACTTGTGTCATGAACGGTACAAAGTTAAAGCACCAAGCGCAGATCAGTAGCTGAATGGCCGACATGCTCGGAAAACAGTAAATCGAGTTCACAGCTCATGGACGAAGGTCGAAGTGATGCAACATACCGTCACAATGACAAGAACGACACTTTGCGCACTTAGACATCGCCGAAAAGGGCGCAAGGTCGCTAACCCGCGAGGCACAAGAAGCGTTTTCACATACCTGGTACTTGGAAGCTCGGATCAATCGCCGGATACGCGGCCCCGAAATAACCAGCGCTTTGGCGGTCCATAGAAGAGGTTCCTGTGGCTCAGAAAAAGTGGTATTAAGGGCTTGTTACGCTAAGTTTAATCTTACTGCGCTAAAGTCATCACGGGGCGATGAATGGCGCAGAACCGCGTGGGGACGACGAGCAACGGAAAAGGAATTGCGTCACAAGTATTGGCAGTCAGCACAGTGGTAGTCGGTCACGAAGTCGCTTCACTGCCAGGCTACGCATTTTAATATTATACTTTAGAATTTACCGAAAAAAGAGCAACGAAACATTATTATTTCAGCACACATCGTTTTTTGTTTTTTTCATTGGTACCCCGCTTCCCTAACTCTCACTCGCACCCTCAAAAACGGCGGGGCCGGCTTCCCAACTTAACGACAGAACACTCCCGACCAACTCGGTATGAAAGCTGGCTAAGAAAGTTACTCGTAAGCACCCTATCTCTTCCCTACAATCGTAACACGGCAAGGCGCCTGGTATAAATGGCCTCCGAGATCACCAATTGCTGCTCGGGGCCAGAGCCAGTCTTAGCATAGCCTCCTATATACTTTCTATCATAGAGTTTCCTACAATACTTGCTTTCTATATAGGAGGCTATGGTCTTAGCCACCAACCATTGGGCGTTAGTGCGCTCCGAACTCCAAAGGAACATGCTCGAATGTGACGCCTTCGGATTCCGCCCTTCCGCTTACTGCTTTCGGGGGCACGCACGGGAACTAGAACGTTCTAGTGGCGAATCTTATGTTTAGAGGCCGGATTTCTAGGCATTTAAAAAGCTTGTTTTAGGCGCCAAAAATAGACAGGCAAAACCAGAGCAAAACATCGTTTTTGGCCTCAACTTTCCCATAAATGCAAATAATTTCAAACGAAGACGTGCGCGACCTGTCTACGACAGGAAAACAAATATGTTAATGCTTAAGGTGGCACAAAGGCGCCAACAGCTGAACATATTTGTCCCGCGCGGTTCGCAGAACACGGCCTCTCCCGTGTTCCGCACGGCGAGTCAAGTGTCCACTGTCGAATCAGCACACTCCTGGGTGTCTTTTCGGCATGACGGAGAAGGGCAGAGCAGGAGAAGATAGCCAGACCGCTAAAAAAGATCAGAAGGGAGGGATTTCGAATCCCGTAGAGGCAATTTCTCCCGTGGCAGCGAACCACTGGCGTAGTGGGGGGCGGGGGGTTTCACCCCCCCCCCCCCTCGAAACTATTCAGTTTTGCATGTGTACATATATAATAAAGTATGGTTGAACACCCCCTCTCCCCGGAAAAAATTTCTGGCTACGCTACTGCAGTGAACACTTTAAAATGTAAATTACAAACAAAGCAGAAGCTGCATGTACAGTACATCACATTTTTCTTGCGTTTTTTGCTCTGCACTATCCTTTCTGCTGACGGCTCTCCGCGGGTTCGCATTCGCCAACCGCTCGCGCCATGTCAGCGCGGCGGCGGAGGCTCGCCGGCGTGTCCCACTTCATTGCTGCTAGCGGTTGTTTCCAGGAGTTGGACTGAACTAGGACTAGGTTGAACCCCATAGTTTCAATGTTGCGCGGTAATATGAATAACGTTCTCAAGCTGCAACCGGGAGCGAAACTAAATAGTGTTCATATAAGCGCCAATTTTGAAATGAATGAAGGAAAGATGTGACTCCTAAGGGCTCGTTTTTCTTTGTTAAACACAATATTAACAATAATGCCAGGGAAAGTATAGGGTATGTTATTTGTAGTAATTAGGATATAAATGTGAAGAAAGTAAAGTGGACAAAAACTTTACTTTCTTCACATTTAGATCCTAATTACTACAAATAACATCCCCTATACTTTCCCGGGCATCATTGTATGTTAGTTCCCATTTTCAAATTAGGCATTTATAGGAACAAAATAGCATAGGTAGGAATGAGTGGGGAAGAACGCACTTCATCGGAGAAGAGCCGGAAACATCATTTCTTCAGAAGCCGTAGCAGGCGCGAGTAAAGCCCCTCCATGGAGGGGCTTTAGGCGCGAGCTCTCGCGCACGCCCTCGTACACCGTCTCATGGTTGGAGCGCGCTCTGTAATCACGCACCGGAAAACCGTTAAGTAAAAGCACACTGCACTGGCTAGAGCGCGCTCGAGGTCAATCCTTAACTTAACGCGCCCATTGACAACAATCTCGATGATAATCACTGTCATTTCATGCAGTTACTGCGTAATGGCTCAACGACACCCATGGTGCGAGAATGATCATACCAGTAATGCCAATCACTTCACCCATCCTGCAACAGCCCATAACCTCCTCAGATGTTTTACATCAACCAACTGCAGAATCCCGTCCCTGTGCACTGCTGTTAGGTGGTCACTTTCCCCATTTCGCGGCCCCTTACAGAAAATCCAGCCTCTTGCCTTTGCCCAAGTCATTCTTCACCCACACACCAAGTCATTGTGGCCTACCGACACTGTTTTCAGCACATGTACCCCAATGATAAGCAAGCTTTGTAAACACCAAGCTTTAAATTAGAAAAAGCTTTGTGTGTCAACTGTGCACAGAAACATTGCAACACTAGCATTTGATGAGTTTCCTTACAGAACTTTTATTCACAACGAAGCAGAACATATGATACACAACATGATGGTGGTGTTGTAGACATGAAAGTCATGCTACGCGACACTTGCACGCACTAATACCAAACTGCACAAAATATATGTGGATGTAGTATTCAAATGAGCTGAATATATATATGAAAGAAATGTGGACACCTGGTCGAAAAAGGAGCAATACTTGCAGCCTTATTTTTTTTTTTTGTGTGTGTGAGTGCTCGCAAATGACTTATAGATTTAAGGCGTCTTCTGGGATCCCTTCTTGCCAATCAGAGACTTGTGGATGTGAGGAATCACACCACCACCGGCAATGGTTGCCTTGATGAGGGAGTCAAGCTCCTCGTCTCCACGGATGGCCAACTGAAGGTGACGAGGAGTGATACGCTTCACCTTCAAGTCCTTGCTCGCATTGCCAGCCAACTCCAGCACCTGCAAAGCCCCAAAGTTTTGTTGGTGAGCAAAAGACAAGCAGAAAAGCAGTTCACTGCCTATGAACAGGAGTACTGCGAGAAAAAAAAAAAAAAAAAAAAAAAAAAAAAAAAAAAAAAAAACAGCGATGTCTCACAATCATTGCTTCAAAGCATTACAACAATGCTGAGCTTGCAGAAGGAAAGTTAAGTTCAACTGATCTAGTTTAAAGGACACCAATGCAGAGCTTCAGAAGATTAAATAAAATGAGTATAAAAATACATGCCTCAGCAGTCAGGTACTCCAAAATAGCTGCACTGTAAACAGCTGCAGTAGCCCCAACACGGCCATGACTGGTGGTACGGTTTTTCAGGTGCCGATGGATACGACCCACGGGAAACTGCAACACACAGCATAAGCAATAAAAATAAGACTATGAAAACACACGAGTTTTACAAGAACGTGGTGTACAACGTAAGCTCCATATGCACAAAAATCCATGCAACAGATACTGTCTGTTGCCAAGCCAAACCACATTCATGCCGTGGCTTTAGCAACAAATTTTTAGTGCCGCTGGCATGACTGGCTACGGTGTACTGAAACGGTCATGATGCCACTGTTATCTGATGTAAAGCAATATGTTTTGTGGCACAAAGCAACAAACATTTCTGGAAGTGTAGCACTATTTTTATTTCGAACGTGCATGAACAGTTGGTTATTTGCAAAATCTGAAGTGCCACCCGTGTGTCGCGTATATCCTGCTTCGGGTGTCAAGCAACAGTTTCTAGATTTGCAAAACAGAGTGATCGACCAGACTAATACTGTAGTGGACTAGACATTAATTTTAGACCATCTGGGGTTCTTTAATGTGCACCAGGAACCAAGTACACTAGATCTTTTGCATTTAGCCCCACTGAAATATGGTTACCGTGGCCAGCAATGGAACCCGTGCCCTCTAGCTTAGCAGCACATTTTAGGAGCCTAACTACCACGGTGGCTCCCACCTCGCTTAAGACATTAACTTGCATGTAATGCTGATAGTAATAATAATAAAAAAAGAGCACCTACGCACTAGTGGTGCAAAGACTGGAGACATGTAGATTGTGACGAAACCCTGCTCCTTTAACCCCATCCTCACTTCCCTTTCTCACCCTGTTGCATACTACACATGGTTATGCTATGCTTTCTCCTGCCCATAGCAACGCAATGACATGGTTCCCATAAATGCTTGTTCTGCTACCGGGCCTGGATATCCGAGAAGTTATGACTCGCTCCTTCGGATCGTGAGTACCCAGGTTGAATCCATTGTCTGCAAAAAATTTTTATTTCTTGTCCTTATCTACAACTTTCCTTCCTCCTCTCCGCTGAACAATTTCACTTAACGATCGCCTCCGTCCTTCTTGGCTCTTTGCCTCAGCAAACCTCATTTTGCTAGGCTTTACTCTCCCCCACCCAGTCTTCAATCTCCTTCCCCACTGCTCTCCCTGTAATGTCTTCGCTTTCCCTCGAGCCTGCCTCGGTAGTTGGGCTGGCCCAATTCCTGTGGCACATACCCGCCGAAATTTCTGCGCACGATGCGCAAAGAACGGCTATGTAAACAGCTACACTGTTAGTGTGCAACATTATGGTATAACGTAACCCTAAGGTATAGGAAGCAACTAATTGGTGCAACGCTTTTAGATGAGTTAGGGAAATAATTTCCATCACCACAAAAACGTTTGCAGCCAAATGGGACAGCTGCTGAAGCATCACACCACCAGTGCAGTCTCAGACGCAGACAAAAATATATGCGCAAATTTCGAAATGTCAACACTGCCATAACTACATCAGCGCAACGAGTATGTTGCAGGTAAAGCAGCTCACAAATATAGCAAACTAACCGAGTTAATAGCATAACAAGGACGCGCAGTGAAAGAATTGCTGGTGCCCCACTGCGCGTCAAAAAGGCGGGAGGAGTAAGCATTCAACAACGCTCAAGGACGGCGCAGAAGACAAACCAGCAAGCATTAAAACCAAACGTTGCAATGTAATACTTCGATATGTCACTGCAATGCCCAAGCGCAATTCCTATTGTCAGTTGCATAATGACCACGAAAAAGCCGGAAGAGCAGTAAACTCGGCGAACAGACGCCAATAACGTATAAATTGCAGAACAAATGATTGGGTCACCACTACAAGACTTCAATAATACTGAAACTTCGTATGAAACTGCAAAAGGTTATTCAGTCTACTTGTACGAGTGATTCTCAGGCTCCCGCCAACGCAATGCCGCGAGTCAACAATGCAATCCGCCCTCCCCCACTGCCGCCAACACAGACGCAGCCTAAATTGAGTTGGTCGACACAGCACAAAGAAAAAAAAAAGGAAAGCGAAAAGACAAACCAGCTCGCAACTGCATTACGAAATATCAACGCACGTTAGATTTGCATTGCTTGCTCGTACTGGCCAAAAACGCGCGCAAGCAATACAACTCGAACAGCGGTTTCCGCGGCAGTGAAGTTTCAGTAGATAGGCCTAACAGCCCTTTTGATTTGAGAGTTCTAACGAAAAATAGTGACACGAACAAACGAATAACCCCACAAATGCAATTATAAGGAACTTGGTAAGTGGAATAAACA
Source organism: Rhipicephalus sanguineus (assembly GCF_013339695.2). Taxonomy (NCBI): domain Eukaryota; kingdom Metazoa; phylum Arthropoda; class Arachnida; order Ixodida; family Ixodidae; genus Rhipicephalus; species Rhipicephalus sanguineus. Next base: position 185,776,764 of record NC_051176.1, read on the forward strand.
TTCAAACTTGCCTGAAGTCCAGCTCTCGCCGACCTGGAGACTGCCTTGGCTTTTGCCTTCCCAGAGTCTTTCCCGGCTTTACCGCCAGCCTACAAATCGAGAAAAATATAATGAAGACCAATATTAAGGGGCAAAATATGCTGCGAGAAACAATAATAATGCATTAAAGGTAAACGGAGCGCAAAACTCTATGCAGGAGATTGAACAGTAACAAAGGATTGCGCGGATTTACCATTCTTTACGGAACAACTCGAACGTAGGCACAACGAACGTCCAACGAACACCGTAGCGTACCGCCAATACCACGACCCGCCAAAAACGAGCTGGAAACGGCCAATACAAAACTTGACGCACGTGACCACAACGCACCAATCGAAGCACAGAGAGTATGATAGTGTTATTTTCCAGCAGTTTCGCAAGAAATTTCCGATTTTACACTATCAGTGAAATTCTCTAAAGTGTGACATTTATTTCTTTGCAGTAAATACATATTTACCATTTAAAGTGTAAAAATAAGGCCTATTACACGTTGGTCTTGTTTTTCAGCTTCGTATCACAACAAATTAAGATCAGCTGAGACTTAGTAATTTTTAATTAATAGCCACGAAAAACAATCTCTTTTTGCATTTGTAAGATATGTTAATACTTAAAATGCTACAATGTGACGTGTAGGGTGTTTGTGAGCCGCAGCGTAAAGTGCGTACTTGCGTCGTCGGCCAACGGGATCTTGTGTGTGCCATATCTGTGCCGATCAGGCAAAGTATGTAGGAGCGTTTCGGCTCCGTTATGGAAGGGAATAAAGAAGAAAGCAAGCGCTGTATTCAACTGGCACAAACATACATTGCACAGGGGCACAAAGAAAAGGCGCTGAAGTTTCTTCGGAAGGCAGAACACCTATACCCATCAAAACTCGCTAAAGGTGAGCTATGGCTGCTGTAAACAAGACGCTGGGATCCACGTAAGCCTACGGTCCTGACGTAATTTCAGTCGTCCGTGCCCCGCTTACCGACCCGCAAAGAACGTCATCTAAATATCCACCATTGCATGGTTGTGTCTTTTGCTTCGGGACGAGTACTGTTTCTGTTATGGAGTGAGGTGACCCACATTAGCACTGCGGACGACTAACAAAATAGGCCTACTGCGGTTTGTGCCAACGAATAACCTGCCGAAACTAGCAAAGTAAAAGTTGCTTTCGTTGCTCTGCTGACAGCACCAAGCATGCTCTGTCAGATGTCTGCCTGATCAGACGCGAAGTGTTAGGCCAGTCCGTTTGGTGTCAATGTAAAAGGTTTCTAGAGTGACACAAAGAAATGCAAGAGCAGTGTTTTCTCACGAACACAAGTTGAAGGTCTCGCAAACCTTGCTCGCGAAATCGGCGATGCCAGGCGTCTTAGTCTCCTCTGGAGCGTCTGCATGTGTGTGTAGTGTTTGAAGAGGGTTTTGGTCATTTATACGCCACAGGTTTTTTAGAAGTTTGTTTTCACCAAGGTTATCGCCCGAGTTCTTTGGAAGAGGTCTAGTTGTACTGTACGCTGCTAGTTCTTGCCACCCGACATTTGTGCGTGCTATGGTAACCATTGACTATCGAGTATTGGATGGCGCTATGGCTTAGGTTCTGTGGCATTTTCTGGTCTGGCGAACGCGTCCGGTATACCAAAGCCACTTGCCTACGCGCCCGTGCTTCCTTGTTTCAAGGACGTTTTTATGTTTCGCACTGTATGTCTGCACACGGTAGTAGCTTGCTTTCGTCTTGCCGAATGTGCCAGTATTGCTGCTACGCAATGTGTCATTCGACATCATTTATTATAAAATTAATAGTCTATGCATTCGCATTAGTGTCAAATGCCGGATTACTAGGGCATGGATGGCAAAGGCTATGTCGAGAACGCAACAAAAAGTAGTCGAGGGCGGTAAGGTGGCATGAGTATCCATGCACGTATCATATTTATGAAGCAGTGGATAGACACCCGCTTGAACGATTTGCTTTTTCGTTTCTCAACAACTGCTACTGGCCATGTGTAGGTCTTTGTATATTCTAACCTGCTTAGGAGTTGTACAGTCAAGTACCCAAGTTGTGTGTAACAATGTTAACTTGTCAGCAGCGTTTCTCACTGGCATTTCCTTGACAAGTTGCCAATTTGCCAGGCACCTAGTAAAACAACACTTTTGCTGCAATGAAGAATGAAAGCTCCCATAAAGTCAGTGAGGGATGTGGAATGCTAGGAATAACACTACTAGCAGCCGGTCTTCAATGTGAGTGGAATGCCAATGAACAGCAGTCGGGATGTAGCATTCATGGTCACTGTGGTGGGTGGCCTCTAAGGTTGCGCTTTTAGGGTGCACTGACACATGTCCTGTGGTGAAAGGTCTGCATGGATGTTACAGTTGAACCATTATTTGAACTAACTTGCCTTCTATTATCTCATCAAAAATCAGGCTATTTGCTAGTGTATGATCCAAAATGAGAACCTAATAACGGACACCAATCATGAAAGTTTATAAAATCAGATGTCTCAGCTTCTGCACAGGAGCCTAAACATATTTTAATTTGTGAAATTTTGTGGTTGGTGTCTGTCTTTAATTGTTCTCGTGTCTCTTCCTGATTAGACAGGCTTCCGTCTGACTCTTAACTTCATGATCCATCAGGTAACAGTGTAACTTTCTGACCATGGCGTAAGCAAAAGCAGACAAGGACTAGCACCTATCCTTGTCTGCTTTTCATTTTATGTCCTCATCATAAGTTATGCTGTCACATTTTTAGTCCTCATGATGACCTGCAATATAGCACTTTTTTTTTTTTTTTCAGATAAAATTGTTTTGCTGGCCTTGATTTGAAGGCAGTAACGAGTATCAACTCATAACGAGCATCAAACAGATTGTGCACCGACTACAGCAACAGATTCCTAGATTCATTAATATCAGAATGTGAGATTTCAGTAATGTGTTTACAGGCCTCTGTCATTGTGCAAACACCACAAATGCTGCTCAAGTGGTGGTGTAAAAAATTGCTTATGTGCTCAGCGATTGAAATGTGATTCTCTGAAGCACACAGCTAGTGGTGCTTTTTGCACCACCAGTGAGCACTAGCCAACTGCTGGGGTATCGATGCAGTAACGATGTATCAGCAAGGGTTTTGCTTTCATCATATACCATAACAATGCTTGAAAGAACTGTAGATTGGTCAGGGTTGTATGGTTGCATAACAGCGCAAGAAAAAGACAAGAGGCTAAAGCAAACAGGAGAAGTGCTAGAAGAAGCTTGTATTGTCTTTTTCCTGCTCTGTAACAAAATAGAGTAGATGATTTCTGTGTTAGTTTGCACTCAGTGTCAGTATTATTGTACAAACAATATATGGAATGAGTTGGCCTGCCTATTTCATTGTGTCTGCAGGCCTTCACACTTTGTTTAGCTTACCAATTGATTTTCAGAAATTTGTTATTTTCCTGCATTTCTTTCTGAAAATATGAGCAGTGGTATTGAAAATTTGTCGAATAGGCGTGGAGGAAAAGCTGGTGTTGTAAGGCATGAACACCGTGCACAAGAGTGTGGTTGCATTGCCACAATGCTCCCACCTGTATTTTCTGTTTCTATTCTTTTGGGTGACTGTTGTCAGAGAGCTCTACTCTGTCTGCTAACTTTGTAGTGTTGGCAGATTATCAGCTGGAGAATATGTGAGCAGCCAGTGGCCCAAGATTTTCAAAGTACCGGGGGGTGTAGAGGGCAACCATGGGCAAGTGGGACTACCAAGGGAGGTTTAGCTTAGCCCCGACCGCAAATCTGCAGTGAACGCGATCATTCGATGAAGTTTAGAAGGAAAAGCAGTGCTAAGAAGGAGGGTAACATATAATCTGCTGTAGCTCGCTTGATACAAGGAGCTTCACTAAGTTGTGTGAATGATTTAATAACACAGCCTAATCACTTGCACAAATTCTAAAAATTGTTTCAGGGACCCTTTAATTTTACTTTGCATTTGTGCATTGCAGCTCATGACTGCATGACATTTTTTTGTTCAGTGTAACTCTGCGAGAAGTCTCACACATTTCATAACTTTCACACCCCCCACACAATGACCCAGTGAGCAAAGTTATGTTGGCAGATTCATTTGTAGCAAAATCAACCAGCTGTCATCAGTTGGTATGAATATTGCTGCCACTTAACAATATGGAATTGAGAAACTGCCCTACAGTGCTCCCAATAGCAATGCCTTTTTTTTTTTGCACAAATCAGGATTGTAATAACTGCCATGTATGTTTACGTGTTCATGTAGGGCAAAAAAAGGCAGGCTGAAGGTATAATAGTGTTCATTGTTTGATTTTGGATTACAGTTTGGCCAATTGCATGCAGGCATTGCCTGTCAACAGTGTGCACAGCCATCATTGTGGCTCAGCAGCTATGATATTCTTTTGCTAAGGTTGAATTCCCAGCTATCGTGGCTGCGTTCTAATGGGTGTGCAACACGATACTACCGATGTGATGCACCTAGAGCTCACATTAAGAACTCCAAGAGTTTAAAATTAATGCGAAGCGCTGCACTACATCTCTTGTGGGCTATGTGCTGCTTCAGTGGCGATATCAGCCAAATCCAGCAAAATCTTGGTGGCTGCATGGACATAATTTAACATAATTGTTCAGCATGTGGGACTTGCAGAAAGTTTAAAGGGAAAACTATGCCATTTAGTCACTGGGCTATCATGAAGTGACAAGTGTTCCTGTTGTAAGACCTGTTACATTAGTCTGGTTGGCAAGAGCTTAAAACAATGTAATTTTTTTCCCCTCTTTTCCTTCTGTGCTCCTCTGTAACAGACCTCATAGAGCAGCTGCAAAAGCTAAACGGCACGACAAGCTGCGATAGCAGCACACAGGGAAACAACAACCACCACAATTCGCGCAGTGCGTCTCCTCAAGGGCCGCCTGCTTCACCAGGGGTACGACATCGAGCCCGGCCTGCAGGACGTGACAGTTCTGAAGAGCGTCGTGCGGTAGATTATACCAAGGATCAGCTCGAGGCAGTTCGAAGGTGGGTCACCCACTTTTGATGTGTTGGAAGGTCTTCTTCTGGCCAGGAAACGCTTGCTAGTTTAGCAACATATGGAAGAATACTATAGAAAATGTGGCCACTTGTAAACTTGCAACGCATGTCCTGGTGATACGTGGCCAAGCCACATCAGTTACTTTTTGAATTGTAGTGCATTAAAAAGTATTAATGTCTAGATTTTTTTGTGCAAAATATATATATGAAAACGCACAGTGTGTGAATTTATACATCACTGTCTTTAGTCTGTAGAATTTGAAGAGGCGAGCTCAACCTTTGTTTGATGCTCCAATAAGTTTTTTTCTTGTGCAAATGCAGGTAGAATTGAAGTTTGCCACTTTGCCTTAAGTTGGTACCGCATTTAGTCCGAAATAGCCGAGCACGAATATAGGCCGACCCCTATACATTGTGCTCTCTGAGAAGTAAATAAAAATTATTTGAATATAGACTGACCCATATTTTTTTAGAAGCAGAAAAATTTGAACATGGCACACCTGTGTTTATGATTAGCACAGCTTAATTACAATAATGCACAAAACCCAATACGTGTCATTTTTCCGCGAGCAAAAGGTGTGACTTTGGAGATTTGTATTTTGTCAACTTTTGGTGAGAATGGAATCGCATACAGTGATCACGGTTCTGTGGATGATGCCATTCTCATTTTCACGGTTTTATCCGTAAACAAAAGATCTTGGCTGTCTGTGCCGGCGTGTGCAGCTATGGTGGCCGAGTCGGAACTGTAGTCGGCAGCATTCACAGGGATTTTGGAACGTTTTACACCTTCTATTGCAATTTTTTTTTCCTTTTTATATTCTAGTGTGTACATTTACTGCAAATATCAATATGTAATGTGCCACTGTAGAATGGTGCTGCTAGAAGAACGGCGGGCACGACAGTGGAACTACATAAGCTCAGTACTTTTGCTAACTTGGATCACGGATATAGGTCGATAAATAATTATAGGTGACATTTCCAAAGAAAAAAAAAAAAGTCAACCTACATTCCAATGAATACGGTATTTCTCTTTAGTGTCCCTTTAACATGTGCCTTCACTGTGCATTGTGTATTTGATTTTCCTTGTGCAAAGCAGGTTGTTGTGCTGTGCTAACATCCTAGCTGCACACGCTGCAGGAGAATACAACTTTGTTGCCCAGTTGAGCTGTGTGGTTGTTGCTTGCATCAGACTGTGTATTTTAATAGTGTCGCATGTACATTGGTCACCAGGAAGCTTGGTTGCTATGCTACTTGCCACATAAAGCCATTGTAATCACCATTTACAGAGATGGCCATTTCTATTGGCCATCTCTGTACTGGTGTTTGTGTAGTAAATACTCCTATGTACACGCACTCTGAAAAAATTATTTCTGTGTTTCTGAGTCCTTACTGATTTAATTCAGAGATATCAGCTCATGACAAGCTCATGACAGTAGGCACAGACATAGTAAAATAACTCGAATAGGACGGTAACTTGGGCAAGTTGGAAACGTTTCATTATGAATTTAAAGGGACACTAAAGGCAAACGTAAAGTAGACGTTGATTGCTGAAATAGTTCCAGAAGCCTCGTAGTGCTTGTTCAGTGCCAAGGAAATGCTTATTTTGAAAGAAAATCACATTTTATTGGTCCGCACAGCGTTAGCGCACTTCAAATCGCCCGCCTGGAATGGGCCTTGCCCAACGTTGCCCACCTTTTCTGCCCGGCAGCCGACGCTGCGGTTTCTGCTCTTAAGGGCACATTAGAACCCTTGCCCAAGTTGCGGTTAATCTCGTAATCGTCTGCACGAAAGTGCAGCGAGCACATACGCAAATTTCTTGGTTGTTTAGCACACTGAGCAGAGGTACAGCATTCGGCCACTTGAGTCTAGGGGTTTATTTGCGGCACCCATCGGAAAGTCGTGTCGGCTTCTTTGCTGCAGCTGCTGTTGCTCAAGCGGTGCACACCATTCAGGCACCCGGCAACATAGCAGGGACACCGCATTTCGTTGAACTTTCCATTGGAACGACTTTCATGAGCGCGCAAAGCACACGCGACAGTACACGATAACGAAACTACCGCTGAGATGCGAGCAGAGAGCAGCCCAGCAAAAACAAACTTTTAAACCACCTGCGTCATTCTCCTTGGTAACACCAAGTTCTTTTTCCATGAATGAAACAGAAACGCACAAGCAGCATTTTATTGCGTCTTGTAATGTGCGGAATGTATTTTTTTTTTTTATTAAAAGTAGTTTGGAGTACAGTAGAACCTCGTCGATACGTTTCCGAAAAAACCGCGAAAAATAAACGTACGATCCGTGAAAACGTACGATCCGATACCAGTAAAAATTGAGGCTGACAAGCCCATATTGAAGTACAAGGGCAAAAAACATTTATTTTTCAAAAAACATAGAGGGACTCTTCGATTTTCTGACTTCTGGCATCTCGCTGGCACCCAGAGGTCAGCCACTTAGTCCCAGTCCTGACAGGAAACAACGTCGTGGTCACGTGTGTTGAAATGCAGAGAAGCCACCACGTCGCCGCGCGGCGTCAGTCTGCCACTTAGCGTTTCACAAGTACATGACAGGGCCCTTTTTGCACAGCTGAATGAGAGTTTCTGGCTGCAGAACGTATCATATCACCGTAGTTTCCCGCGGTGCTGAACGTTGCTGCCTAATAATCGTATTTTCCGGGAACATATTAACCGGAACATATTACACATAGCTCTATTGGGTTAGTTTTTGTTTTCACGATTGTGAGCGTGGGAGCCGGGAAATCGTATTAAGCGGGAACGTATCAACGAGGTTCTACTGTACTAGTTTTAATTGTACTCGAAACTCTTGACGTCATCGGCTCATTCCAAAATGTCCCACGGTGGCACATATCGTGTCCTACATTTACCTTAATTTCTCAATTAGTAGAGCACTGCTGTTGATAATACTGACGTTTTAGGCGTTCTCAAACATTCACCTTTCACTCTGACATAAATTGTTATTAGCCTTTAGTGTCCCTTTAAGCAGCAATCAAAAAGACTACTACTATTAAAGGAGTCCTGACACAAATATTTTCGCCCCCCGTTTTTTTGCTGCAATGTGTTGCTGGGGGCCTGTTAGTCATAACACGGCACATCGTTTGCTGCAGCGTGCGACAGATAATTAATTACAAGCTCCTCATTACCAACACAGCCCCAGTTTCGGTTTGACAGAGCTCCAAAAACGACAAGCCGCCGGGTGCAACTATCACCACCTAGCGAGTGAAACGCTCGGTTACGTGAGCACACAGAACAGTGACGCATTTCCGCGCGGTCTGTCGTCGTCAGGCTCATCGTCGTCCGATGGCGACGATTTCCTTGCGGCGGGGATGGAAGAAATTTTCGATGTGGCGAATCACTTCAGGTTTGACCCGCTGGCGAGGAGCGATTCGTCGGGAAGCGCGTCAAAACAGAAATGGCGGCTACGACATCATCATAACTTGTACCGGCTGCAACGGTTACGTAGGGGAAGTGGGGGGTTACCTCGGGTCACCTCCGAGGGTGTCAATGCCCCAGGTGCGGCCTATAATGCTGGATTGCGCTCGCGAACTTCAGAATTCATATAAAATACCTCCCAAGCTTTATTCGCTGTCGATATTTTGCAGATGGTACACGCACGTACACGGGAATCAATCCAGCAGGCTATCTCGGCCGTGAAATTTTGTGTCAGTACCCCTTTAAAGGGACCGACAACTGCCCAGAATATGATATGAGTTGACTCCACTGATACTATAATGATTGTCCGTCGCACTGACTCAAACCAGCCCTGTTTTTTTCGTGAGAGATGGATTTATATTTTTATTTCTTAATTGAAAGTCGCGAAAAATGACCTGTGGCGCCTCCGGCGGTAAGAACGTGAATGATCCGATGAAGACGGCCATGTGACCGTTGATTGCTGTACACGGTCGACGATTTTTTTGTTAGTATTGAAATATTGTTCGTGTCTTTATATTAAAAGGTGTTACTTCATAAATAATGTACATATAGGCCTGCGTTAGTAGTATGCATTAAAGTGGCGCTGCCTTCGCTTGACGTAATGATCCCATGCTCGTCAGCGCGTCTTGAGCAACTTTTCAGTGTGCTCATGCAACCGTGCACGCAGTTTCCAGGTCGCTAAAATTTTGGAGCGTCATAGTGTTGCTTCCTACACTTCGTCTCAGAAATGACGCACGCTGCTACTCGGTGCGGCCGTGCATATGCACAGTTACGTTTTCGATTACTTGGCTTGGCTCGTGTATCGAGAGAGTAACGACGCCGGGACAAGCCATCCATGACACAGGCGCAGGCGCACACAACGCTGTACAAATACCGGGAAGGTGTATAAAGCCATTGTAACAGCTTGCTATTTTCAAAAATGGTTGGAAAGCTCAAAATAAAGGTGGTTAAGCATAATTACAGTAACTCCTGCGAAAGCAGAACGACAGCTTTCACAAAGGCTAGCGGCATCGCTATCAATTCTCAGTGTTGCTGGAGCAAGCCTCCATGCGTGTTTGGAGCCTTTCATATCGAAAAATTCTGCTTATAAAATAACTACGTGCTTTTCGGATAAACCACTGCAGCTACAAACGCTACGAATGGTGAGCTTCCTGTCGCGCCGTAAAATACTGGGTCGAGAAAAATCAGTTGTCGGTCCCTTTAAAGAGCGACACACACACAGCAGTTGGTAATCTTTAGTCGTAGTTGTCCTTTTGTGTGCTGCTTATATTCATGATGAAAATAACTCGATATAGCCAAAATCTGATGCATAAGAAGGCATCAAAAGTTCCTTTAAAATCAACATTATTCTACCAGAAAACCGGCAGTATCGCATGTGAGCGGTTGCATTTGCTTGTAGCCTGCCAGTCTGACCACATGCAAATGCCAGCTCTACAGATCGCACTATGCATGGTGAGCATTGAGGCCTTTGTTTATGGCATTTCCAGTGTTGTGCTTCTGGTTAGTAGTTAGAGACACTGAAACGAATTTCGATTTTTGGTGTGTGTTGTGTACTACACCGAACCAATAATAGTTACACCATCTTTTTCGAGGTTCAGTGCTCCAGTTTATACGAGGGCGGTTCGATAAGTACTTGGCCTTCAAAAGAAAAAACGAAAGTTTTGGAATGCTGTCGATTTATTTCTCAACATAGTCCCCTTTCAACTCTATACACTTGACCCAGCGATCCTCCAACATTTTGATCCCGTCAGAAAAATACGTTTTCTCCTGAGCTGCAAAGTAGGCTTCTGTAGCGGCGATAACTTCTTCATTCGACTCAAATTTTTGTCCGGCGAGTGAATTTTTCAGGTTGGGAAACAAGAAGAAATCACTCGGAGCCAAATCTGGAGAATACGCTGGATGGGGCACCACTTCGTAGCCCAGTTCGACCAACTTTGCCGTGGCGACGGCGCTGGTGTGAGCTGGCGCGTTGTCATGGTGGAAGAGCACCTTTTTCTTCACCAAATGTGGCCGTTTTTTTCTGCAATTCGACGTCGAATCGGCCCAGTAATTCGGCGTAGTAGGGTCCTGTCACCGTTTTGCCCTTCTCAAGGTAGTCGACGAAGATCACACCTTGAGAATCCCAGAAAATGGTGGCCATCACCTTTCCGGCCGATGCGACAGTCTTCGCCTTCTTCGGAGCAGGTTCTCCGGGTGCAGTCCACTGTTTCGACTGTTCTTTGGTCTCTGGTGTGTACCAGTGGATCCATGTTTCGTCGGCGGTCACAAAACGACGCAGGAACTCCTTCGGATTACGCTTAAACAGCTTCAAACACTGCTCTGAAGTGGTCTCACGGACGCGCTTGTTGTCCGGAGTGAGCAAACGCGGCACCCATCGCGCCGACAGCTTTCTCATGCCCAAAGTTTCATGAAGGATATGACCCACGCGGTCTTTTGAGATGCCTACTGTCTCAGCTATCTCGCGCACCTTCAGTCGGCGGTCTGCCAATACGAGGTCGTGGATTTTTGCCACGTTATCAGCCGTGGTAGCCGTTTGCGGGGCCCCTGGGCGAGGCTCATCAAAAACCGACGTGCGACCATGTTTAAACTCGTTGAACCAATTTTTGACGGTTGCCATCGAAGGAGAAGACTCACCGTAGACGGCATCCAGTCGCTCTTTGATCTCGCTGCGCAATTTCCCTTCCAAAAACAAGAATCGAATCACTGACCGATATTGCTCTTTTTCCATTTTTAACGGACACACGAAATTCACCTGCTTCCTGAAGCGGCCAAAACAAAACCGCGAGCCCGATTCGACTGCACCTTCGCATGTGTCCCTCTAAGAGAACGTACTCAACGTCGGTATATGTCTCATGGGATAGCGTCGCCCTCTCGCGGTGAGGCTAAGTACTTATCGGACCGCCCTCGTAAGGTGTACAGACTGATGACTGTTGGTGTTCTCGTGAACTGCTAGTCACAAGTCATCTGCTTTCATGTGAATATAATTGGTACCTTTGTATTTTATTTTTTATTGCACCACAATTCTGTGCACTTATATTTCATTCCATTCATTCCATTTTCATGGAAGGCATAGTCTACCCACTATGGTAGCTTAGCAACTAAAGTGTTGTTGCACTGCTAAGTTTGAGGACGCAGGTTTCATTTTTGGCAACGGTTGCTGCATTTCGATTGGGGTGAATTGCAAAAAAACTTGTGTACTTGGATTTAGCTACACATTAAAGAACCCCAGGTAGCCAAAATTAATCCGGTGTCCCCCACTATAGTGGGCCCCTTAATCAAATCCTGGTTTTGGCATATAAATACCCAGAAGGCATAGTTATCCCATGCTTGTGTTTTTGCAACTTAACTAGGGCGGAAATCACAACACTAGTCTTTGAAATAACATGTGCCATTCAACAGCTTGTTGTGCAGCTCAGTCCAGACTTCTTTCAGTTATGGTCCTTAGTGGTGTACAATCTAAACACTGTATGGCGCCTTGACTTCACAATAAGCAAGTCAGTTTGAAACAGTGTGACAAGCCCTAATGTGGAGTATGCATTATGCTTTTCATCATCACTGCTTGTGTGTGTGCGTTTGAGTGAGCCCATGTTGATTGTATTGGTCAAACTTTATTTATTTATTGCCTGCTGAAATGTGATGGTTTGAAGAACAGCAGACTTGTAGCATTCATTTAGACTACACTTTCTTTGGCACTTAATAGTACAGTTAAACCTTGTAACAACGAAGCTGCAGGCGCAATTAAAAAGCCTTTTTAAAGGGGCCCTGCAACACTTTTTGAGCATGGTCAGAAAATGGTGCCGATAGGTAGTAGAGGCTCCTGAGAACATGTGAGCCAAACATTATAGCGCAGCACACGGGCCTAGAATTTGCAATTAATTTTAAAGATCAGCCAGAAATAGCTCGCTGTCCTCTCGACAAATGATGCCATATACAGTGGAACTTCGATTATACGACTTTCAGGGGACCGCGCAAAATCGTCGTATAATCCGGGCGTCGTATAATCGAAAAACCGAGAATATAGGCAGTGACGGTCATTGTTGCCCCACAACAGCGGGCACATAATGCCTAAGAAAATCTGCGGCACAAACCTACGCTGCTCCGAGGAACGTAGATTAAATTAATTGAAAAAATGACAACCACGCATTTTATCGGAGGTGTGAACGAACCTTTATTTCTCACCTTTTAAAAAAAATCTGTGATTTTCTTCTGAGAGTTTGCACAGCCACGACGCATCAGCTTTCTTTCGATAGCTGCAACATCTGGCAGCAAGTCGCTGATCTCGTCGCGTGCGCAAGCAAACCGCCGAATGTGGTCGACGTAGCACAACACGTCCGCGTAAGTCGGAACGGACGCGCTAGCCTCTGCAGCGTCGTCCATCTCTTCCTCGTCGGAAGTTCCCGCAGTGTCGGGATGCACAGTTTCGATAATGTCATCCAGCGACACTTCACTGCACACTGCAACGTCATTGTCGGCACCAACATAGTCCGCGAAAGATCCAGGCAGCTCCAGGCTGCCGAACTCTGGTTCGTCGTCAACAGGCACTGCAGCTTCACTGGTAGAACAAGCACCACTTCTATTAAAGCCGCAGTGCCTGAAGGAGTTGGCGATGGTTTCTGGCATGACTGCGTCCCATGCACTAGCAATGTAGTGCATTGCATCAAGCACAGAAAGCTTCTTATCCAACTGCTTGCGTTCCATGCCCGCTAGCCGACGCTGCACCAGAAACTTCCGATATTTCTGTTTCATGCACTTGATGACGCCAGCGTCAAGTGGCTGCAGCGCAATTGGGGAGCAGAAATACAACTTTCACATTTCTCAAATGCGACATATCTGATGGATGGCATGGCGCATTGTCAAGCAGAAGAAGAATCTTTCTGTTCTTAGCCCCCATTTTGGAGTCCAGCTGCTGCAGATATGTAGGAAACATAGCAGCCGCCATCCAGGCTTTCCGGTTGAACGTGTACTGGCACGGCAGCCTTTTCAAATTCTTGAAGCATCGCGACTTCTCAAACTTGCCAATCACGAGGGCAGGAAGCTTTTCAGAGCCGTCTTCATTAGCGCAAAGCAATACGGTAAGACGCTCTTTGCTTCGCTTACCCCCATGACAGCTCTCTCCTTTGAATGCCAATGTCTGTTCTGGCTGCATATTATAAAATAATCCAGTTTCGTCCGCGTTGAACACGTCGGACGGCTTGTATTCCCGTATCAATTCCGGCAGCAATGCAGTCCACTTTTCTACAGTGTCGGAGCTGACTGACTCGCTCTCTCCACAGCAGCGGCTGTACACAACTCCACTGCGTTTTTTAAAGCGATCCAACCAGCCATTGCAGGCTTTAAAGGGATACTGAACAAAATTTTCGCCGCCGAGATAAATGACTCAATTGAAAGATTGGGTGCTGAAATTTGAGGAAACAACCTTCATTTCACCCAGAGACTAGCAGAAAATAATGAATTTAATGCATTTTTCGCGAATTGGCACGTCTAGCGGCCGCGCCGCGAACTAGAGAGGAAGTGACTCGAAACTCTGCGGATAGTGACTCGCCAACCGTGCTCGCAGCAAAATCGCTTACCAATCGACATCGCAAGCCGCCACCCGCTGCCGCGCGTCTCTCTCAAAACGTGTTTTCACGGTCGGGAAGGTGTTCTCCGTGCGTGTTCTCAACCGGCAGCCGACGACGCCATTGCCGCGCTCTCGGTCGTATATTTGTTTTCTCAAGCGGAGCTTGCGCCCACGTCTACGAATTTGCCGTCTGTGTTGTGTGCTGCTACGTAATGTGAACGGTGAAGCACCTGACACAACGCAGAATGCCTCAACGCTGTTCTGCGCTAGGGTGTGCCCTGTCATACCTTTCCAACAGAGCCGAAGCTTCGAAGGATATGGATTCGCGCTGCGCGCCCATCGCAGCCAACGTGGGTGCCTTCAAAGCGTGACCTTTTGTGCCCCGGACACTTCGAGGATAGTGACTATGAGTTACTGTGTAAATTGCTGGTCCCGGCTGCCGACCCACGTTGGGCTACGGCGGCTCGTCTGGCTCGTCGTCCTTGCTGTGGCTTGACACAGCAGAACGGTCACACGCATATGGTTGTATTTGGCGCATCCGTCTTGGAGGCCTGTCGAACTCGGAGTCGCAATGACCGCTCGTGGAACCACTGTCACTCGCACCTTGCATCTTTGCGCACTCGCGACACGCTCGGTAGTTGTAGCGGTTTTTGAGGAATAAGCGCTATTTTGTTTCCTATGTGGGGAAAAGAGGACAAGGCTCAGCGCCACACCAGCCACCCTCGGTTCTTGAGAGGAGAGGTGGAGAAAGGGAAGTGGCAGGGCAGGAGAGAGCGTGCCGGTTGCCCCCCTCTTGCTGGAGCACTCGACGTCACATCCGCCGACAAGCGCAGTGGCATGCAGCCGCCGCGCTCTCACAATCCACTAAAAATACAGCCAACTGCTCGAAATTACGTGAAATAAACGCTGCGTACAGGAACAGTCGTGTCGTCCAAGTCGAATGTAAGTGTTTTCGTAGCTTTTCAAATTTTTGTTCAGTATCCCTTTAAAGTCGTCAATGCCGCAGGGCAATGCAACTGTCTCAGCCTTCTCCTTCAAAATTGTGCCATCCACGGCAATTCCTGAACTGCGGGCCTGACGCAACCACTCAACGAGGGCCTTCTCCATGGCAGCATATTTGCCATCTTTCGCAGCCTTCCTGTTCAGGCCGAACTTTGCCGCATTTAGTAGGATGCTGTCCTTCTTCGCAAGGATCATTTTCAGCGACGACTCGGGAATGTTCAGGTCGCGGGCAATGCTGGCCTTTGTTGCTCTGTTCCGCTTCTCCGCCTCCTCGATTATGCGAAGCTTTTCTCAGAGCGTCAGTGGTTTTCGGTTCGGCGACATTGCGAGACGCAGCACACGCAACCAAGAATTCGAAAGCTTCCTCGCACACCAATGTCCGAACACAGAAAATTTTGCACATGGACACAGCAGCTGCGGCGCAGCACCACCAACCGATGAGGCAAACAGGTGAAGGAATGGCTGAATGGCAGCAATGGCAGCACGGCAGTAGGCCTATTCGATTTGCAAGCTTCGACCAGTCGCGAGCGGCTAAAACGCCCCAGCCCTCTGGTAGCTAGACAGCGGCGAGTTCCGGTTCCCGCGGCTGTCGCAAACATTGGCTCAACAATCGCCGTTCAACACGTCCGTATAACGACACGAAATCTAGTGAAAGTTATTGCTTACTAGAAAGCGAGCTTGAAATTATCTGCCATGTTATCTGCTCACAACGGTCACTACAAAACCACCCAAAAGAAGAGAGAGACGAAAGAAGAATGCGACATAACGAATGCGCTCCGGCTGGCTCCGGCCAACATTGGCTCTGGCTAGCTATGGCCGACCGCGTGTCGAAAAATTGAAGAGGCCCTGTGGTGGCAGCGCGGATACGAACTCGGTTCCTCGGTTTCCCGACTTTTTTCGCCCGGCCGCAGTGTGTTTGCGTACCAGCCCGCGTCATCGTAGGTCTTTTTTTTTCTCGGACAGTCCAGCGAAGCGTCGTATGAGGCGGGGCCAGCGTAAAATTGCGTCGTACAATTGAGGTTTTTAACACATTATTTCTATGGGGGTTTTGCCGAGACCAAGCCAATTCATCGTAAAACGCGGGTCGTCGCAGGACCGGGGGACGTATAATTGAAGTTCCACTGTACCCAAAATGACTACCTTATAAAACCAAATTCTATGGCCATTGGCTGAGTTGAGCATTGTGAGCTGCATAGTTACCGCGGCCGGCGCAGGATGCGGCGATGTGCCCATGCGCACGCTCGCTATCGCACTTAAGGCAAGCGCAGTGTTCAAAGAAATAACAAAAAAGAAAGTGCTCGAGGTCATGACATGCACTGAAGAATGGACGAAGATTCTTGCCCCCTTGTCATCCCCCCCAGAGTCGCTTTCAGTGTGCTTGCTGGTACGAAAGGAAAGAAGCATGTAACAAATTGCTGTAACTCTGCTCGTACTTGACGGTTTCTAAAAATTTTTGCGGCAGTTGATTTGTGAGGCAATAAACTCCTATAGTGAAGTCATTTGATGATTACTCAGAGAAGTGTTGCAGGGCCCCTTTAGAATCTTACATTTGCGACGAGCGCATGCTCACTGCATGCTGATACCTGCAAGAAACATTGTAGATTTGTTGCTTTATATCTGTGTTTATTATATTAAGGTTTGACAGACTTATCTCAATTGGCTAGAGCTGCATTGCTCCAGTTTAATTGTAATTATTAGGAATGGGCAAATAGTACATTTTGAGGTTCAAAGTGAGTTCGAAGCGAATAGCGATTTGGTCGAATAATTTCGAATGGAATAGTTCGAATAGTATATATCACATATCATAAAGAAAAATAAGCATTTTTTCCCCAACTAACGTGCACAATAGGCATGTGTGAATGTAACTTTTTTTATTCGAAGTGAAGCGGAAACAACTTTGAATAGCAGCAAGGTTTCAATAGCAGTAGGGTGCAAGTTATAAGTGGTACAATACGTTACGTTTTAAAACGTACTCTACTTGGTGCATATAAGCCCGTATAACACAGTTTTCAACTTAAAAATTAATCAGTTCAGGTGAAGGTGCTAATATGTACACTTCACCATGAAGTGTGACTTCGCGGCAGTGCAGATTTCCCCTGGGAGGGTGGTTTCAGGGCATAGCACCTACACTGCAGTGAAACCACCTTTCCGGGGGTTTACATGTGGTATGTTCGTTCATTTTGAATGCTTCGAAATTTCGAACAATTTAAATTTGTGTCAAAGTGAATTCAAATACTGTAATATTCATTCAAATATTCGAAGTGCTCGAATATTCGCCCATCCCTAGTAATTATCACTTTTGTTCCTGTAAATTCTAAGATCCTTTCGGAGTAGTGTTGCATTATAGATTAGAGAGTGCTTTGAACATGAGTTTTATGTGTGGCATGAGATTGCGGGTTTGATTACAGCCACAGCAGCCACTGTCTTTTGGAGGTGTAATGCAAAAACACTTGTGTACCTTGCACTGAGCTTACAGCTAAGAAACTAAAGTAGTCTAAATTAATTCAGCCTGCCTCGTAATAAGATTCTGGCTTTGGCGCATAAAACCCTAGAATTTTTTTAACATGAGCGACTTGTTTTTTGTGTGTACCTATTTAGTTTAACCTCTCTTTAATGCCTCAAGAAAAAGTTTCAACATGAGAGTGCATGGTGTTTAGTAAACACACTATGTTCTGCTAGTATGCTTTTCACTTCTAAGGGCTATACTGCTTGCTGCAGTAGGTTTAGCGGGTGTGACAGTACCAGTTTGTAGGCCTGTTCTCCGAGTTTCTTGGGTGTTGCACTTTTTCAGAACGAAGCTGTGCAAAGACTACTACGAGGTGCTCTGTGTGAGTCGAGATGCAGATGACGAGTTGCTCAAGAAGCAATATCGTAAGCTGGCACTACAAGTGCATCCCGACAAGAACAAGGCTCCTGGAGCAGGCGATGCCTTTAAGGCTATTGGAAATGCCTATGCCGTGCTCAGTGACCCTGAAAAGCGGAAGCTGTACGACATGAATGGCAATCGACCGCCTCAGCAGCAGAGCTACACTGGTGACAGCTATGACTACAGCCGAGGCTTTGAAGGTAGGCATCTCAGCTGTCAACAACTACTTAGCTTGCACTGCACCACTGAACAGCAGTTGTTTATGAAGTATCAGCAAGCTGATGCAATATTTGGCTGTACATTAGTTTATTCTGACACATCCAGAATGCAACAGTGAGGCAAGGGGAAGCAGTGCTAGGGTCCAGCTGAAATGTAGCAGCAGTGGAGTATGCAATGCCACAATCATCACCCTGAATGGAATGGTGTTAAGCTTGTGGTAATGCTTTATGCTGTTTTAATTTGTTCTACTGCATGTGATGTGTTGGCCTGTGTGGCAGACACATGATGCATTGCAAGGTATGCAATGCAACACATTGCGGCCAATGAAGAGATCTTTCAACAGATGCCCATGTGCTGGTACCAGACTGACTGCCATGTGGCTGGATCTCACTGTTGACGAAATACAGTAGACTCTCAGTAAACAGAAATCTCTTAATTGCTGCTTAAGGGGGGACACTGCTCTTAAAAATATTTTTTTATTTCTGTCCCTCAATAAAGTTTAATTCTCTCTCTCTTGATCGATTTTGATGAAACTCGGTGACATTATCTATATTTGTGTGCTGAAATATGCAGTTGTTTTTCTTCTATAATGTGTAGTTTTTTTAAAATACAATATATTTCTTGTGCCTTTTGGGGGCATTTTGAAAGCGGGGGGATGTATAACAGAGCGATGAATTGGACTAGTTGGTGGTCGTTCGCGGTTTCTTTGTTGCGCTGCAGATGACGAGACGAGGACGATAGCACTATACAGGGACACAGGATAGGTGGTGCGCAATTGCGCACCACCTGTCCTGGGTCCCTGTATATTCTGTTAATAAAAGTCTACTTTAGAGCGTGCGCATGGGGTGCAATCTTGTACACGTTCTGTGACAGAACGTGAAGTCACGGGTGAATGAGAGGGAGCAAATAGCCAGTAGGTGAGCTGAGGGAATTGACAGATCTTTTTAACACATGGGGAAATGTAGAATTATTATAACTGAACATCAATACAGTTGAACCTGCCTATAACGAACCTCCACGAATTCCTCGATGTTACGAAGTTTTTATGTTCCCCGCCGTTACTCCATGGAAGCATATGTATTTGCGACCTCTATGTAACAGAGTGGCAGCACGAGACACCCTTGATATAACGAATTTTCGCCGCCGACAACCTAGAGATTTTGCCCCAAATTTTGTCATTTCGGCACGAGCAGGAGCCGCATGCATCTTCTGCGGTTGCCCCGCCGCCGACGGAGCGCAAAACAGCGGCATCGCGCTTGATGCGCTCCAAGCCCCGGCGACTGCGAGGCGAGAGCGAGCACTCGTTTGTGCGTGTGGGTGTGTGTGAGGTGGGTGGGTGGGTGGCCCTGCACTTTTTGAGTCTGCATTCTTGCCGCCGCAGGCGCATGCGCAGGCGTGTGCTTCTCCCCCCTTCCTTCAAAACTCATCCAGCCACTCGTGGGTGCCACCACGCCGGCTTTCTTTAAAAAAGAAAACAAAAAACTTTGCATTGGCAGCAGCGCCACTCTTCGGTTGTTGCAGGAGTCTCTGCATGGCCTCCGAAATTGTACGCTGGATGGTTTTTCAAAACCTGCCGGCGCACAATCTCGGAGGCCATGGTCTCACCAGGTGAAGGCACTAAAAAGGGGAAAAAAAATCTTTGTTCCGTGTCATTACGCTTCGAGTTTGCGCCGCATATGAAGAGTGCTTTTCCGAATATTCCGTGGTATCCGTGTCGTTCGCTCTTCGTTTTCGACCCCATGCGCGCATAGAGCTGCCTCTGACGACGTGCAGCTTTTTGTGTGTTTTTTTTTCCCCTTTTTTTTTCTTTTTTTCTCCGGAGAACTGCACCGTCACTACTGAGGAGATGTCAGGTTAGGCGCTGGTGAAAACTGTTCGAGACGACAGCGGATCTTCAGAGGTCGACTCATCAGGTGCTTTGCCTTTTGGGCCAGGCCGCGGGTTCGCTAGACCGTGGCCTCTGCGATTAGCTCCGGCAACGCGCAGTCATGTTGCCGGAAACATTCTGAGAGGCCACGGTTAGACGATGATGGAGCAGTGTTGTATTGATGTCCTACGAACGTCCAGTATTGCCATCCCTCACAAACAAGCAACAGAGCAAAATAACGCAGTTTTTTGCCACTAAATAAATATTTTGGGTGAGCTCTACCTTCAGTTCCCCTTTTGTTCTATTTGTGCATTTCTTTTCCGAATTTTCGTGCTGAAACTGCATATAATTAAAACCTGTTTGTAATGAATTTTTTTGGAATTTGTCAATTTTGTTATATCCAGGTTTAACTGTATTGGCAGGCATTGTTTTTCAAAGCTTTAAATTGAAGAGTGTGATGACTTTAACCATTTATTTGAGTTAATGTCTTGATTGCGCACTAGGTGGTGTCGCAATTTCATAAGACATTCGGTGGTGGGGGGCTGGTTGCCATTTTCACAAACTATCAGCGCAGGATTGTTAAGCCAAGCACAAAGCCAGGCTAATTCGATCCTCCGGCCCAAGCGCTTGCGTTTCGATCCAATCCAAGTTGTCCGGAGACTGTTCTGTATTCATTCTATCGGGCCGAATGGTGTCTCCGTCCATTCTGTGCCCATTCTTTGCCTACCAGACGACAAAATGATTGACAGCACCACCTTTTCAGTTGCTATTTTCACGTCTGACCCTGATATGAGCCTCGACCAATCCTGTGCGACGAGATATTTGCTCCCTCTTGTCCTCTCGTGTAGTTTCATTTCGTACAGAACGTGTACAACAGGGGTCTCAAACTCATTCCAGATAGCAGGCCACACTCAAGAAATTTAGTCCAACAAGGGCCGGAACAGTGATAAAAGTCAGAGTGGCAGGGATTTGAACTAGATGTCGCCTAACATTCCCATTTAAAGGGGTCATGAAGCACCCCTTGGGCTGATTGAAAAAACATATCCTGCGGAAAGCTGACACGGCTATGAACTGCTCTGCCAAATATTACAGTCGTGCGCGCCGCGTAATGGCCACAAGCGGAGCGCGAAGTTGCCGTTTCCCCAGGCACCCTCTTTTCAAACAGAGGCCGGTTCTCACTCTCGTCGGTGGGCGGGGCGTCTGTCCGCTGTACGTCGCAAGAGACATAGCATGCTTATTGGCCGATAGCCGACGTAAATCGAGAGCGGCGTTCGGATCAGATGCGCTTCTTGCCGCGGGGTGCCGCCACTTGCCGGCGCCGCACTCCTCAGTACACGGTAGCCGCACTCGCGCAAGCGAATCACAGCGGGAGAGCGATCGCGTTTCATGACGCGCGCTGGCGTAACTTCTTTCCCCCATGCCATCCCTCCCTGTCTAGCTTCCAGTGCGCTCGTCGGCACGAGAAAAGAGAGAAAGCGCTGGGAGCGTGCGCCAAACCCCCGTAACTCCGCTGATTCTTTACGGATTCGAGAAATTTTTGCGGAAATCGATTCGGGAGGCAGTACACTCCGATACTGAGGCCATTAGATCATTACTTGGAAAAGTGGTTCATGACCCCTTTAAAAGAATGCCTTTCCTGTATCTCGTATATGGGTCATATCTGAAGGGGATTTGACGTCAGGTTTCAATAAAGATATTAATACTGCACTGATCTCCAGAGCGACTACAATTCTGAAATGGCGATCTTGTTTTACGGTGACGTTTCAACAAATAGTGACTGCATAGGTTCTGGAAAAAAAAATGCTTGAGACCAGTCTCGTTGCTGTAGCTTACCTGAACAAAGCGTTATTAACCGCAGTAGGCGAGAAAATAATGCGAATACCATTTAGCAAAGTCACAAAATTTTATTCCTTGTGAAGCCTCGGTCTGCTAGCGAAAGGTCCGCGGGCTGTGTGTTTGAGGCCCCTGGTGTACAAGATTGCGCCCATGGTCATGAAAGGCACATCTTTATTGGTACTTTGCTTGGGATTACAGGCTTGAAACGACATTAATCGTAGCCACTGGTGCTTGCATGTTGACTATCTTACAGCTTTGAACCAGCACTCATGCACGGTGCTTTGCTTGTAGCTTTAGAGACTTCCATAATTCAGCTTCCCAGTGATACATAGGTGCCATGCAGTCGAGCGTACACATTTTGCGGTGAAGCATACTTTATACTCGTGCCACACCGGCACAGAAAATTGCATTTACCTCCTAATGCCTTCAGATTTAATGCCATTCGCGCGGTGCCACACGGACGAACGAAATGGCATTCACCCAAATGCCATTCGTCACCTAATGCCATCGCCAGAACTCATTCGACTGAGAAATGCATACTCTTGACGGCACAGCGGACGAAGTGCGACATACCTAAATTATATAAAACGACATCCTATTCAGCTGAAAATAAAGTTTTCACGTCTTTTATTTACGCTAAACACTTAAACAAGCGCTTCAAACGCTGTATTTTGGTTGCGACAGGCGCCATTTTCTTTTTACGCTGTGGATCTGACTAGAGTTGTCTTAGGTTGCTACGGTCGGCTGCAACGTCGTGAAACAAAGCAACAAACTAAAGCTTACGGCAACGTCATATGCTTATTTCTACATTTAATTATTCTCGGAGGTATATTAAGCTTGTAAATGCATGTTTATTTTTTTATTACTACTCAACAATTGCTCACTACAGAAGATGCTGCGATCGACATCAAGTCAAATGTCATTCAGTTGGGACGTGTAGCAGCTCCGCCAAAACAAAATGTCATTTGGGAACTGAATGCCTTCACTACCGAATGTCATTTTCTTTGCCCATGTGGCACGGGTATAAAATTGAAAGGAGTTACAGCAGACGTGGAGCAATTTTTTGCCCATGTTAATGTAATGGTGCTTCTATGTTCCCAGACGCTCCTGTCATGTACCCGGTAGTACTCAGCAAATTAGAAAATAATTTTAAATAAGCAAGAATGTGCAACACCGAAATCGAAACACAGCCGAGCAGTGCTGTCTTTGCATTACATATAAGCTAGTAAAACTGAAAATCGTGCAAAGCATGCCGGTCTCGCCAGTGCAGAGTATGAAAGCTGCGAAACCCACAAAGAGTAGACAATCAGTGGAAAGGTGACCATGCCGCACCAGCTGTACCATGTCTGTGATGACTGTGCCACATGCACAAACTCCTCAGAGCTATCGGACAATGACAGCTGCGATTCAAATGCATTTGGAGGCCAGCTAGAATCGTCATTCTTCTTCGATGAAGTAGAACACACTTATTTACTTTATGTGATTGCCTGTTTGTGCAAACGCCACCAGATGGCACCACCTGTCCAGGCCGCACTAGTTTGTGGCTGCCTCGATTGAGGAAAACGCTACAAAGTTTGCGGACAAACTAAAACTTGATGTTGTTATAGGAAGAGTGCAAGAGTATGTGGATTGCTGTGTTTGACATGACATCGAGAGGATCGATGAAATTTAATATAAGCCAAGTACGAGCCACCTTTCTCATGATGTGCAGCTTAATGTATATGTATAGACCCGGTCATGGTGGACCCAATATACGTTATGGAAAGTGTTTCAGTATGGTAAAGTTTGTGCATGTGCACTCTTCAACCGGCACGGTATTACCATACTTTCTGTGGGGTAAGCCGGCATTGCTAGCTAAAACACTCTACTATCAACACGAAGGGTAAACGTTAGCTGCGAGTGTTTAGTGACTGTTAAGCCCATAATGCAACACCACTTGCCACCCATCACACACCCACCCACATGGAACTGAAAATCGCATGCCCAACCAAAGAAGTGCTGGCCAAACACGCGATCAACAGCAGATGAGCACACGCTGTAGTGGCACATCGGTTGTGCCACTTCCATCGCTTTGCCCTATATACGAGGGTGGTCTGAAAAGTTCTCGGCCTGATGTAGAAAAAAGCGTTTTGGACCTTCAAAATTATTTTTATTTTTCAACATAGTCTCCTCTCAACTCTACACACTTTGTCCATCGATATTCCAGAGCCAGGATTCCGTCCTTAAAATGACTTTGTGGAAGTCCTGAAAAGTACTCATCCACAGCAGCAATCGGTTCTTCATTTGATGAGAAACGTTGCCCACCAAGAAAGATTTTGAGTTTTGGGAACAGGTGGTAGTCCGACGGGGCCAAGTCAGGAGAATAGGGTGGGTGCTCCAACAATTCGTACTTCAAATAGTGAAATTTAGCCATTGCAAGATGTCCTTTGTGCACCGGTGCATTGTCCTGATGAAAGACGATTTTCTTCTTCTGCAAACCTGGTCTTTCCTCACGAATTTTCTGATTCAATTGAGTCAAAAGGTCAGAATAATACTCCCCAATTATGGTTTTAGCCTTTTCAAGATAATCCACAAGCAGAATGCCTTTAGCGTCCCAAAAAACAGAGGCCATCACCTTTCCTGCGGAGAAAACTGACTTGGCTTTCTTTGGTGCAGAAGACCCGGCTTCAGTCCACTGCTTTGATTGTTATTTCAATTCCGGTGTGTAATGGTGAATCCAAGTTTCATCGATTGTTATAAATCTGCGCAAAAAGTCCGCTGGATTTTTGTTATACAGCTCCAAAGCACGCTGTGACATCGTCATGCAGTTGCGTTTTTCCTCAGGAGTAAGGATGCGCGGCACCCATCTTGCACAGAGCTTGTTCATGTGTAGTTCGTTATGCAAAATGTGACATACACGTTCCACTGAGATGCCAACAGCCTCGAAAATTTCACGCAACTTCACTCTCCTGTCTTCCAAAACCATATCGTGCACACAGTCAATCAATTCAGGAGTTGTTGCACTTTTTTGGGCGCCCTTCGCGAGGGTCATCTTCAATGCTCTCTCTCCCCCGCTTAAACTCAGCAGCCCATTTCTTGACTGTTGAGTATGAAGGTGAATCTTGCTTGTAAACTTTAACAAACCTTTGGTGAATTTCATTCGGAGATAAACCTTCTTTTACAAAGAACTTTATCACTGCATGGTACTCAAGCTTCTCCATGCCTTCCGGTGCTTCACACTACACCCACTGTGATCGAGTGTCAAAGCCAAACTGCTAATCGGCACTAGATGGCGTTTCATCTGAGATTGCAGAGACTTGTATGAACGTGCACATAAGTGCTACAAGTTCTCGTTCGCGTGGTTCTTATTGAGGCCGAGAACTTTTTAGACCACCCTCGTAACATCACACACAGAATGTGGCCAATAATTGTGGGAAGCCAGGTGGGCGATTCAAGGGGATCAATAAAATTCATTGGTAAACAATCTGCGTACCTCTCAAGCCTGTAATTTGGCATAAATGATTGAAACATGCAAAAGTACTTAACCAGCGAATTTCATTGAGATCCATTGACCTCGAAAAATCGCCGGAGTTGGCCTTTAGCTATACGCACATGTGCCTGCCATCTCCTGTCACACTAAAAGCATTGAGACACATAAGTGTACTTCTAGGCCTTTGGTGCTATTTTGGATGTTGCTGTCGTGATTTTTGAGCCCTTGAGGGCAGCAAAAAGGCAAGTATTCGTTTGATTGCACTTTCCTTGGGAAGTCTGTAAAGTCAGATGTTGACTGTAAAGGTATGTTGAGACACTAAGTGTATTTCTGTTTTTGGTCTAATCAGTAAATGCGCTTTTGGTTTATCTGAAAATTTTTAGTTTCTGTTAAAACTATGACTTTTCTGTAGCTGTTCACATTTTGTTTTTCTATTCAATAAGTTGTTGCTTTATCCTTAAACATCCATACATTAGTGGCTGCTTTTTCTTTTATGCGACAGCTTTTTTTTTTTCTTGGATACTGTTTTTCTTTTGGGACATAGCCTCCTATATACTTACTGGGCCCGTCATGATGTCGGGACAACAGGAGAGTGCTGTTGGTGGAGTTGCGCAGCTCCACTGTCCATTTCTCTGGGTGCAACAATCACATGTGGTGTTGAAGATTAGACAGCTGCTGAAGGTGTGCCAAGGCTGTAACTGTGGCAGCACTGTATGCTTATTTTGTAGTTGTGCTGCAGTTCTCGAGTCTTTCCATCCAAAGCAGCATTAGGCGTGCATATTCTAAAGGTGTTTACTGTGAACTTAGTCTGAACGATACCTATGACAGCTCATAACCACACAAATGACCTCATGCTTATTTGAGAATTGGCGATGTAATGTGATTTCTATGTGGCCTGAATGTAGTAATGTATTTCAAACCAGCAATTATTGTACAGTGCTCATTTAAATGACAGCACATGTGCAAACTTATAATGCTTCAGAGGCCTTTTTACAGTGGAAGCTAAAGGATGCAAACTGAATTCATTTTCAGAAGTTGGGGATATCACTCATTATGATTTAACAAATTTTTGTAATAGTGGCTCCTGAAAAAAAAAAAAAGAAATATTTCATGGATATCACTTGTGTTGTTTGCTGCCGGTAATCCACCAAAGTTTCGATACTACAGTTTAGTGTTTGTGGATCCTCGGCGATGCCATCTAAAGTTGACCTTTTGTCGTCAGTGGTTTTTTGGTACCTCTTTCTTTCTCTCTTTGGTAAACGCTTTGCTAAGTCAGATTAGCACAAATGAAGATGGACACAAAGATGAGGTAGTCTTTGCCTGCCTCAGCTTTGTGTCAGTGTTCATCTGTGCTACTTTGACCTTGTTGAAACGCGAGACCAACTCCCAACATTCTGCCCCTACTGAAGTATATTTCTTTACCTTCACATTGTGTTGGTGAACACTTCTTGATGCCTCAACAATTGTGACCTCAGGTATGATGGGCAGTAAGGAAATACTGAAAGGAAAATACGCTCCTTCAAGTTGGGGGATTTTCCCTCTGTGAAGTCTGTCCCGCTGAAGATTACTTGCTGCATGCTTAGTACTTGGATGTTGTATTGGGCACACAGTCTTCTCTTTGCACAGCTTCTATCTACTGTTGTTATGCTGTCTCGTGTACAGGAAGATCATCAACTGAATCATCAGGAATCATTTGTTTTTAATCTGACTGGCAGTGTGGCATGAAGCAGTACACCTTTGGCTATTGTAGGTCTACAAAGCTGTGCTCTAGCTGATAATGTGGCCAAAACACTAACAAGCACAACTATAAATAAACAGTCTTGGTAGCATGTAAATATCGCAATTCACAATTGCCTATGCCACGCCGCAGTGTGCGAGGCAGTAGCCCCACAGAACACTTGGTCTACGTAGGTGGCATCACACCGCAGTGTGCAAGGCAGTAGCCCCACAGAACACTTGGTCCTGTGTAGGTGGCACTGCGTCTTAATGGAATGCAGAATAATACTACTATGGGTGAGAGGAAGTGATGACGGTTGCCAAGGGAGTGCTTGGTGGGCGCAAAGTATAGAGAAGGCATGTTTGGGGTTGGCAAGTACCACTATGCTAGCAGGCCAGTTTTATACGCACATTGGCCTCATTAAGATATTGACTCCAAAATTTGTATTTGAGGTTGGAGGTACGTGTGTGTGTGTGTGTGTACGTGTGTATGTGTGTGTGTGTAAAAGCCACTCTTTATGGACCTCTTCTTCTGCTGCAGTGCTAACTACATTGCATATTTATTTTCTTACCAGGAGACATATCTCCGGAGGAGCTTTTCAACATGTTCTTTGGAAATGCCTTTTCAAGTGAGTGTTATTACTTTTTTTTTTTTTCATGTATATGTCTCATAATGATTATAAGTATTTGCACAGCTTGTGTTATCTCTTCGATTGTAAGGCAGGCATGATCCTAAAGGTAGTTGGTGGACTTCGGTAAAGAAAAAAAAAGTGTGGCTACTAATATAAGGTGATATGAATTGCTCTGTCCAGTTCAGGAAAGAAGGCAAGTGTACAAAAGCATCCCTTTTTTTCCACCTACATCCAGCCAACATTAGGTAGTTGAAACTGTAGTGCATTTTTTTCCCTATTTTCTGAAGTCGTCATTCTAGTATCGCTGCCCAATACAGTACAGTCATTATGTATAATCATGCTCTTGCAAGAGTGACAGTGTAAGGCACGGTTGTTAGTGGGGCCACGGTTGAAGTGGGGGTGAAAAAGGACAAACCCGCCCTAAAGGGACACTAAAGAGAAGCAATGAATTGGTTTAGATTGATGAAGTGGGCTCGGAGAACTCTTGTGTAGTTTATTTCACCACCATAGGTTTATTATTAGAGGAGAAAACCAAGTTCAAAGTTTCATTTTTAAATTTCGCGCCGAACTTTGTAATTCGTGACGTAAAACATTTCAAAGAGCATTTAACGTATTTTGGTGCCACTGGCTCGACGAAATTTCCACAAACTCGTTATGTCAAGTCTCTGGCCCCCTCAGAGGACAATGTACTTCGATTTAACCGATTAGGAACTACGTAGGCCTAAGCGGGCGCCGTCAAAAATATGTGACGTCACAGCAAATAGTGCGGGAATTCCAAGGTGGCGTCACCACCTGTATTTTCTTTTTGCACGTTTTCTCGCTTATTAAGCGTCTTCTCGGAGCAAGCGTGGTGTTTTTGGTATCGTGGAAGACTACTTTACTAATGCGAGAAAAATCGTTTTGCTCTTTAGTGTCCCTTTAAGGCGGCTTCGCCTTTTTAGATGTTTATCACTTTCGCTTAATAATCATAAGGGGATTACTAAGCTGGCGCACCAGAACTTCAAGCTGATGCTCAATGCCGCGGGCTTCTCACAAACAACAGAAGAATTGTTATCCACAATTGTATGAGAGACAGAAAATGAAGACTGTGTGTGCGGCTGCTGTCTTGTGTGCCCAAGCAGCGACGCACTCAGAAGCACGCTGGACAACGCATTATCTCTCGATACCAATAAGACTAATTACCTTCATGTCCAGCAATGGATCAGTGGTGTCCGCTGCAAGTTTGAAACAATTATCTTAACTCCAGCCGAATTTTCTAAGAAGTTTGTTGACATGTTACAAGAGCTAAAGTTGCACCACTTCGTGAGCAAGCAGCAAGCAAAATATTTAAGGGAGCTGAAAACGAATCTCAAGGGCGATGAGTTGATTCTTATTTTGGACTTCGCAGAGAATTATAGTTTCCTTGTGCAAGATGCTCCCACTGGGTAAACACGCAAGCCACATTACATCCCTTCGTCGCGTACCATCGCTGCAAGGAAACTGGCTCCCTTCGGGCAAAATCATTTGTTGTGATTTCGGACTGTCTCGAACACACTACAGCTGCAGTGGCTACATTTCAAGATGAAGTACTCAAAGTCCTAAAGCATGAACTTCCTGATGTCAAAAAAGTTCACTACTTTTCTGACGGTGCAAACAAGAAAATTTTGTAAACTTGTGCTACCATCAAAAAGGCTTTATTTTAGCTGCAGAGTGGAACTTTTTCGCAACCTCTCATGGTAAGAGCGCTTGCGATGGGGCTGGTGGCACTGTGAAGCGGCTGGCAGCCAGGGCAAGTCTTCAGAGACCCTACAGGGGACATATCCTTACACCCCATGAACTTCTTATGTGGTCAGAAAAAAATATCAGAGGTATA
Source organism: Rhipicephalus sanguineus (assembly GCF_013339695.2). NCBI lineage: Eukaryota > Metazoa > Arthropoda > Arachnida > Ixodida > Ixodidae > Rhipicephalus > Rhipicephalus sanguineus. The sequence goes on from NC_051176.1 coordinate 185,806,252, forward strand.
TTTGTGCTCTGGGTGCCAGAGAGAAGGGTTGAAGAAAACAAAGTTGAGCTCTCAGCAAGGTTTCAGTCTGCAATCTCCCTCAAAAGTACGCGCACGTTTCACCATTTCGTGCCATCATCACTGACCACTGTTAATCCCAAGCTCACCTCCTACTCAGCAACACAGGCATTTCAAGTGGCGAAAACCATACGTCGGCAACGGAAGTAAGAACAGCGGCCTCCGCAGGAGATCGAAAACACAACCCAAATTCTGAGTCTGTCGTACGTGCGCATGTAGTGACGTGGCAATGAAATAGTGCTCAGCTCCGACTACTCACCGGCAGCCTTTAGTGCCCTCTGCCAGCCATATACACTGTTTGCAAGTTTTCAGTAACGTGAAAACTCACAGCAGCACACGATCTTGCCACTCGCGTGGGCGCCGCATATTTCCGCTGCCCCAAGGAAGTGTGGCGGCGCAGTGAAGCGGACTTATAGGCCCGCGCCCAGGCACCCCATGAACGCTCAACATAAATTTTTGTTTCTCTCCTAAAACAAAAATCACTCCGATTAAACTTTCACAAATAAATCTCCTTTGTTTACTCTTCCAAATGACACCAAGCGGGCAATTTTACTTTAACCGCATCACCACTCTACATGTGCCTGAACATGGGGCATTTCACACATTTTTCAGTGTTTGCGCCCCTTCCGCTTCGAAACTACTCGGTGATCTAATTCAATACTTTTTTGACGCGCTTGCTGCCAACTATCCAGCCATGTGATATAGTCCTATTGTGTCTGTAATATTCGTAGAAGTTTTAAAAAATAATCAAAATGGGCGCAGAATTGCAGCATTGCTTCAGTAAAAAGCACATCGTGAGACATAGTAGTAGTCATCAGTGGCTGATAATAAGATAGTGCCGTTTCTTTTCAAGCAAATAGCAGATATTTAACGCGTTCCATGAAGTATTGTATTTTTTTAGAGTATTTTTTCGCAACCTGGACTTCACCCACTGCGGCAAAATTCAAATGACTGTAATAGACAAAAAAAAATTTTTTTTCCATAAAATACTTTTCGAGAGCCAATAGTGCACTGATATGAACATCCACATTTTTTTACAATACAGTTGGAGAGGGTCGAGCGCCATGTTTGGGATGTTTGGCGGGGAATGAACCTTATATCGTGTCAGGCGTGACTGTTATAATGACGGTTTACTGTATCACCAAAAATCAATAGAGAATGTAGCCTCTGTTATGATGAGTGGAGTGTAAACTTACTATAAAATATGTACAAGAAAAGTCTTCATGACACGAGGCTTCAACAAACCTGCATTTCCCGAAAAGTATGCAGAGAAGTGAAAATTTTGCACTGAGGTGGAGGGTGAGGTAGTTTGCTTATTATATACAGTGATGAGTTCTGAGAAATCTTTTAGTCAGCATATTAAAAAAAATACAAAGGCTTCTTGTCACAAACTAAATGAAATAATTTACGTTTTGGAACCCACATGGGCTTGTTCTTCACAGTGCAGAGACATAGGTAGGTCGTCATTGTACACAGTGTATGACATAATGATTGGAAGCACCATGGAAACCTGCACATGTAGTAGGTGTTTATTTTTTCAAAATAATAGAATATTTTCTACAATATTTCCCTCTCTTATTCTATTGGGGCACCAAAACTTTGCACATTATTCCACACCTCATGGTTTCAGTTCTGAGAAGTGGTGCAGAGCAGCAGGCACCTGTCATCATTGTTGTCAGGTGCTGCGATGGAAGTGAAAAATTGAAGCCACAAAAACTTTTGGCCATTCTGCCAGAACATTTGCTAAGGCCTACATGTGCTGCACCATGCCACTTACCGTGCCACTCATCATCCACTTTCTTGTTGCCTAGCTGCATGATGACAGCACTGTGGTAGCAGCAAGTGCAGAGCTGTTGTGGCTGTTGAGAATGCTGGCAATGGTGCCATGGTGTGGCAGTTTCATGTGGACAAAACTATCATTTGGGGTAATTGGGGCAGGCCATGAAATATTTGCAGTGATTGATTGCACTAATATACAAAGCTGTATAAGACAAGCACTTCTGGCTTCCCCCTTTCACGCAGTGTACGTACAGCAGTGCTATAAACACATAGATGCAATGAGACCCGTGTCACTTCCCACCAGCACCAGCTTGCACCTCTTTTTCATTTACTGTAGGCTAGACGCTTTCAGTGCAGGTCACGTTGCTATAGGATTACATGGGATAATGGCCTGGGAACGTTTGACCCCTTGTACCTTACTTTCGTGTCTTTTACCGTACTTTAGTTGAGCTCATTAACTTGGGGCATTGCAGCATGTTGATGCACATCAAATGCTGATACGCACTAAATTAATGGGTTGCGGTGGTTTATGCGTAGCTGGCCAACTCTCCAGATTTGGCCGGAAGACTCCCTATTGCTGACCAATCCTCCTGATTGTATGGGCATGGCCATAAACCTCCCAAGAAACAGCAAAACAGCCTATTCTCACTTCGAAACAGAAAATAGTAACAAAAAACAGCAGTTCTAAAATTTTCTGACCTTGAGGAACCCTAAAAGCTTTTTCAGAGGGGCCATGGTGAAGCATACTGTCACGTGGTCGTGATGTCGACGAAGACAGCAGTCACCACGTCCGAGATGAAACTGTTTATTTGGCCGAACTTGCGGCCGGGAAACTGAAAGTCAAACTACAGCAATATGCTGATAGCGGCGGACAGAGCGTCGACCGTCGATCAACTGACAAGCAGTCAAGCGCGTCGGCTTTTATACAGGCGCTATCGAACTTTCCAGCGATGTCGCTGTTGGCGCCGTTATCTCTCGACAAAGCTGGAACATTCTCGTGCGGCACGCAATCTTAACAGATTGTTCCAAAACAATCGCGAAGCTTCCTACACATCACGGCGAGGCCTGCGCAGCGTGTTGCCCACAGTCTTTGTGGGTGAAGCTTCAACTCATGAAATATAAGACTCGGGGCAATGCCCCCCTCTGAAAAAGCATCGTCCTGATGCTTAAAAACAGAACATGAATACATGCAATACTAAAGAAAACTAATAAAGAAAGCAAACATTAGAGTCCTCAGGTGCGCTAACGAGCATAGTACGGTTTAAGGCGCACCACATGCACGACCTCGGGTCGAGCTCTGTGCCTCTGAGAGTTCGTGATGCCGTCAGGGACAACCTCGTAGTTGAGTGCGCCGAGACGTCGAAGTACCCTGTACGGTCCGAAGTATCGTCGAAGAAGCTTCTCGCTCAGTCCGCGTCATTGTATTGGCGTCCAGACCCAGACACGGTCGCCGGGCTGGTACTCGACGAAGCGTCGTCGAAGATTGTAGCGACGGCTGTCGGTGTGCTGCTGGGTCTTGATGCGCAGGCGGGCCAGCTGTGGAGCTTCTTTGGCACGTTGTAAGTAAGCGGCGGTGTCGACATTTTCTTCGTCGGTGACGTTGGGTGGCATGGCGTCGAGTGTCGTCGCCGGGCTCCTTCCGGAGACCAACTTGTACGGCGTCATCTGCGTCGTTTCTTGAACGGCCGTGTTGTAAGCGAAGGTCACATACGGAAGGACGGCGTCCGACGTCTTGTGCTCAACGTCAACGTACATGGCGAGCATGTCGGCGATGGTCTTATTTAGACGCTCGATGAGGCCATTGGTCTGCGGGTGGTAGGCGGTGGTGGCTCGTCTCGCTGTACTTCAAGATCGCCTGAGTTAGGTCCGCAGTAAAGGCAGTACAGTAAAAGCTCGTTAATTCGACTCTCGTTAATTCGGAAAATCGGTTAATTCGGACACGTCATCTGGTCCCTGTAAATATATGCATCACTCTATGAGACTGGGCGCTCGTTATTTCGGACAGATTTGACCGCAAATCGGATAATTCGGCGACTTTCGGGCCGCTGGCGAGGCTCGAAAACGAAAAAAGAACCATTCGGAACAAAAGTGAAGCTCAAACGCAGCATCGCCATGGACATCAATTATCGGCTTGGCTTGACTTGAGACTGGTTGAACGCCTGCATTGTTGAACGCCGTTTTATCGAGGAACAATTCAGTATGGCTCCTTTAGCTTGATCGTTGCTGGTGCTTTTGTGCTGACTTCTCGTGTGAACGCACTCTCCGCCGATGGCAACGCCGGCGAAGCGGCCCAAGTACGAGGCCAAGGACTTCACCACCAAAGTAGAAATTTTGCGTGCCCTGAAAAATGGGCTCTCCCGGCAAGAAGTAGCTCCTGTGCCATGACGTCGGCAAACAATACGACGCAAGTCTCCTGAGCGCAGTTAGCATTCTTCGCGTATGTGTGGCAAAGCACGCCTGCGCACGCCATTGCCAACTGTTTCAGCCACAGTGGCTTTGTTGTACCCGACTCCAGCGATGCCGCACTGGCCGAAGTGTCGCCGAACGACGGTGCCGATGACGGGCAGGATTTCAGAAGTGTTATGCCTGATGCAGTGACACTCGACGATTATATCGGCATTGATGGCGTTGCGACTGCCGGCTCTCTGACTGGTGAGCAAATCGTCAAGGAAGTGATGCATGACGACGAATCCGAGAACGAAGAGCCTGAAGAGCAGCAGCCACACTATGAGCCACACAGGCCCCCTCGTACTGTGAAGGAAGCCGCGGAGGCCCTCGTCGTCCTTAAAGAATTTTGTTTTGGCTCTGCAGACAGCATGCGAGCTGCTGAGCACCTTGAGGGGCTCAGAAAAATTGTGTCCGCGCGAATTTCTGCTCGAAAACAGAGACGCATTCGCGATTACCATGTAAAGTAAAGGTATGCTGAGAAAACTCTTGCATTTATCATGTTTATTTCGACCATTCGATAATTCGGACATTCGGTTAATTCGGACATTTTTTCCGGTCCCTAGAAATCCGCATTAACGAGCTTTTACTGTACCTCTGTCTGTGATAAGGACCTCTGGGGCGCCATGACGCAAGACGATGTTCTCCACGAAGAACTCGGCTACCTTGGCGGCACTGCATTTGGGCAAGGCCTTTGTCTCGGCGTAGCGGGTGAGGTAGTCAGTCGCTACGACGATCCACTTGTTGCCGGAAGTCGACGTCGGGAACGGCCCCAGTAGGTCCATCCCGATTTGCTGGAACGGCCAGGTGAGGTGGTTCGACTGGCTGCAGAAGTCCCGCTGGCTTAGTCGGCGGTGAAGCTTCAACTCACGAAATATAAGACACGGGGCAATACTAAGAGTTGGAAGGGCTAGCTGTCACGGGACATGGCACATTTTGTCTATGCATGCATCATATAGTTATTACAAGTGCCAGTATGATCGCCGGCATCTAAAAAACCTTACAGCGAATCATTCAGACGGTTTATGACGTTGCTGCGACCCTGAGAAACAGTAAATTTAAAATGTTGACAAGTTATCTTTTGTCGGGGATCTGCATAAGCCTCTCAGTATTGTCCACATTTAGAATGTGAAAGCAATCAATTTTAGGGCAGGTGTGATGTTTGCAAGGGCCTTTTGCTCTAGCACTTCAGTCACAACGTTCACAGTTAACAGTATTTTGGAACCGTAGAACAAAAAATTGTGTTTCCTGGGCAGAAATCAAGCAGCTTAGAGTTACATTGTTAAAAGGTGAACCATTGTTGAGGTTGACATCGCAATTCAGGGCTTGCTTGCGTATCGCTATGACCAATTCACAAGTCGCATCAGTCAGGTGTGGTACTGTATGTACCAAATAGATTTTTTTAATGCTCTTCAGGATGTTCTTTATGAGAAGGAGACACTATGCAGCACCTTCAAATGGCATTGTCGTGTGCACTTTGCACTGAATAGCTCTGTTGCCTGTCGCCTTAAAGGGACACTAAAGGCAAATAACAATTTATGTCAGAGTGAAAGCCCAATGTATGACAACTTCTAAGACGGCAATATTATCAACAGCAGTGCCCTACTTACCGAGAAATTAAGCTAAATGTATCACATGATGACCGCCACGAGTGGGACATTTTCGAAGTGATCCCGATGACTTATGGAAGTCGGCCTACAATAAATCACTAGTAATCAAACTAGCAGCAGTAAAAAAAGAAGATTCCGAGCATCAAAAGACGTAATAAAATGCTGTTTGTTCGTTTCCGCTTGATTCACGGAAAACAAAACCTCCGTGGCGTTGCCATGGGGAACGGCGCGCGTGGTTCAAAGGTTCCGTTTTCGCCGAACTGCGCCTCGCCCGTCTCAGTGGTAGTTTCGGGATTGCGTACTGCCGTGCGTGTTTTGCACGCTCGTGAAAGTCGCTCTGACAGAAAGTTCGACAAAATGCCGCATGCGTGTGATATTGCCGGATGCCCGAATGGTGCACAACGCCAGTGCTGCAGCAAGGAAACCGGTGTGTCTTTTCACTGGGTGCCGCGGAATGAATCCTTACGCTCGAAGTGGCTTAGTGTCATGCCATTGCGCCAGTGTACTAAACATTCAAAACCTCTGCGTGTGTGCTCGCTGCACTTTTGTACTGAGGATTACGAGACCAACCGCAACTTGGTGAAGGCTTTGAATGTGCCCATCCGAGCAAGTCTTTGCCGCAGCGCCGTTGTTGCTACTGTGGGTCCCGCTACTTCCGCTCGGCTGCTACTAGTGTCGGCGGCTGCGCAGTAAAAACGGGCAACGTTGGGCACGGCAGCAGTGACGTTTGAAAGTCGTATTTTCAGGCGGGAGATTTGAAGCGAGCTAACGCGATGCGGAACACTAAAAACGTGATTTTATTTCAAAATAAGCACTTCCTTGGCACAAAAGCAGCACTACGAGGTTTCTGGACTGCTATTTCAACAATCAACGTCGACTTAATATTTGCCTTTAGTGTCCCTTTAATCATCAATTTCACACAAACAGGGAAAACTTGGGAGTTTTGGTGGAAACTTATTTGCTGTCATCACCTATCATGGTCCAACTTGTATGTCTGTTGAAACCTTCCAGCTTTAGGCATTGAAACTCTTGAATTGACAGTAGATCTTGCATTATGGCTTTATCATTGTCATCTACATGAAATGAGGGGAACTGATAGCCTACATCATACCTAAATGTCCTTAGGTTCCCACACTATTTCTCAATATTTAGGTCTTAGTTTGACACAAACTCAGAATTCATCTTGGATTCTGAGCATGCAAACGGATAACTTACTTTCTCAAAGGTCACAGTTTCTAAGAAAAACACATTGCTACAATAACATGCAGTGGTATTGCCTCAGCAGAGGAAGTGCATGGCATGACAAATTGTGGCACTGTCTCATGTCACGTGTGCTCATTACTGGATCAACTTCTTTGATTGTATTTCTTGTGTAAAAACAAGACAATATATTTTTTCATCAATTTTAGTCTCTGAAGCTTTCTAAGATGGCTATAATAGCCATGCTGCATACACTCCATTCTTGCATAGCGATCATACATTTGGGTACATTTGTATGCCTTTTAAGTGCTGTGGTCAGTGTTAGAAATTTTCCGAAACTCTTTAAGTGTAGAGAATCCAGCACTACTATTTTTAAATATTCATAATTTTGTTGATTTTTGGCTATGAAGAGCTGGTTCTTCCCCTTATGACTTCATTCACACAGCCATCGGTAATCTGCACGCCCACCCTCTTTCATGATAAATCCTTACCAACTAGCTCAACTTTCTGTTATTCTAATGCAAATTAATTATGAATAATTTGTCAATAATGCCATCATTTAACTTGTCCTTCTGGTAGTACTACGCATCAGGCTTCAGGCATCTCATGGAGTTAACTTCACAACAGCTGTAGTGACGGCTAATTAATGTCAAATTTGCAGATATATATGTCGTTTGGCCGTATGTTATCACAGTGCTTAGAAGTTTGTGGGGTATATATCCTAAAGGATATTGTGCTACTTTTATAAGACATTTCCATTAGCTGGCTGGACCTCATTGAGAAGCATTGTCCAGCTATTTTGCGTGCATCACGTGCTTTACTTACTGTAAGAGTAAATTATGATGTTATACATTATTAATACTTTAAATTTGAATTTATCTCTTGAACACAAAAATTCATTGCATATTCAAGAATGCCCAACAGCTAATAAACACTGTGACGTAAGCAGTCTGTTTCTTTTGCGCAGTGATAGTATTTTAGACAGTACCTAGAAAAAATTGCTGCAGCACAGTAGGCAGGTGAAGTTGAGCGAAGGCAAAGAATGTGAAGTCAACTCAGAGAGATTAGTATGCATGTAACTGTGTTTCCAAGGGCTGAAGGTTGCTGGCTTGTAGGTTTCATGAACAGTCAAATGTAGCAAACGGTCATTGACTTTCTTGTCAGTTATAAGCCTTGTATAAAATGGCCAAATAACCATTCAAAGCATTCAAGGTATGTAGTAAATTTTAATATTTTGGTACATATAACCATAGGTCAGCAAAAAAATTGGAGCTCACTCAGACTCACTCAAGAAATACTTTTTGCTCTGAGGGCTCACTCGGACTCAGTCTCACTAAACTTTTTTTTCACTCACTCGGACTCAAACTCGCCAACATATTACTCAGCTGGATTCACTCACTCTCGGACTTGCGGCTTGACCTGAGTCTGCGTGAGCTTGAATGAGTCGACTCATGAGTCCGTTAGCGTAAAATTAGCTGATATCTAAAATTAGCTGCTAAAATTAATCATGGTATCAATGCTCTTTAAGGCCAGTATCTCTCATAATCGGTCCTCTACTATACGCCTTTTGATCTTGTCCCTTCAAATACAAGTTATCAGTGATTTCAATCCAGTAAAGACATTTTTGTGAAATATGTGACTCACACAAGATATTTTCATCAAGAACTTCCCGTGAAAGAGTTTGGGGGGGGGGGGTCATGGCACTGACCCCCCCCCCCCCCAACTCACGCCTTTGATCTTTAATATTGAAGTGGCACATGAATGCTAGTGCATTGAGGTATGTGTGAGTAGACTTGGGTATAAACGTAAGCCGATATAACGCTCATAATAATGCTGAAGATGTGTAGATAACAACCTTGGTCGGCAATAAAAGATGGAGCTCACTCAGACTCGCTCAAGAAATATATTTTGCACTTAATACTCACTCAGACTCGGACTCACTAGAATTTTCCTCAACCAGACTTACTCGGACTCAAACTCGCCAAAATATTACTCACCCAGACTCACTCAGACTCATGGCCCGATCCAAGTCTGAGTGAATCTGAGTGAGTCGACTCATCAGTGAGTTTGCCCACCTATGCATATGACACTTACTTAAGCCATTCACACAGCAGCAGCCAGGAGTGGTCCTTGGGTTGGCTTGCTCCAATCTAATTTGAATTGTATTTGATTGGTTTCTTGACATCACTTGAAGTTTGGCAGTCATGTAAAAGTATAACGTTGACCTACTTTGGGAACTGGAAAGATGGCACAAAAAGCTCTGCATATGGATTTGGTTTTGTGATAGACAAGAATGAGGTTTTGCTTCACTTTGTATGCAAACTAGATTGCAATAGAGTTGCACTTGCAACAAAAAACTACTCACAGCATGGAAGCAATGGCTTCCTCTTGAAGGAATGGCACGGAGTATCTTGCCTGATGGTACTGCTCCCACGTCCTTGCATGCAGCGTTCTACGCTTTCTGCGTTGTGCCAGGTGTTTCACAAATGAAATTCCTAAGCCACAAAGTTTGTGTAGGCACAAGCAAAGCTAGCAAAAGCAAGGTTAAGGCACAAATCAACTGCACACTAAGTGTTTGTCAGCGACCATATGAGTGAAGAGGGGGTCATTGGCTGGTGATGTTGATGGCAAAGGTGCAAGCGTCGCAGTATCGGGTAGGATTAAAGGGACAAACAATCATTCAGAGCATCGATCAATGGTAGCACTACCATTGGGAAGACTGTGTCATATTGACTGAAAGCAATGGGTTGTGGACAATGACACATGGTGCCCCACTCAGTAAAAACATGAAACAAGTAGGAGACCCAATCACATGGCCTCCCATTAGTGTACGTGGCTCCCGGGCCTTTATATATACAAAAATGCAGTACATTGTTCTGTGTGATAAGCTTTTAAAATATTGATAGCATTTAATGTGCAATGTTGTGAGTAGAAAAGTGACACTGCCTTCATGTGTTGTAGTGAAACAACCCTTGTGTGCAGCCCTCACTGCTATGGCGACGAGCATTGCCATTGTCCGTGGAAATATTATGGTTAGGTGCTTGTTTGTATGGATTTAGGTTGTGCTCTTACAGGGTGTCACAAATTAGCGTGTTATAAAGCGCGCGCGCAGCCGCTTTCAAGCAGCTACGAGACAGAACAGCGCGAGCCGCGCGACCAAGAAGCGCGAACAACGAAAAAACAAGCATCAAAAGACGCCGGCGTGCCGCATCCTCCTCACCCACTGGAGCCAGACGCAGACCACGCGATCAAACGCCCGGCAAAACCTGGATGTTTCTGGAAGGAATGGGGGACGCATCCCCGAGCAATGCCGCCGCGATTCGAACCTACGAGAAAGCTCTCGCCCTTTCCCCAGGCTTAGCTGTACTACGCGCCGGAGAACACTCCCGATGCTTCTAGAAACCAGGGGAGAAGGGATAAAAGCATGCGACGACGAGCAGTCAAGGGGTAGTGCAGACAGGAGTCGAGAAGTCAGTGAAGAAGTCGAGACAGTCGAGACGGGAGTGAGTCAGTCGGCCCGGTGATGATGAAGTTATGCTATGTGTGGCTCTGTTAGCCAAAGAAGACGTGTTTATGATGGTGTGCGGTCAGTCGATCGTCGATTTGGAAGAATCCGATGACGACACCGTGTGAGCCGTGACAAGTCACGACGACGGTTGAGCTACGACGATCAACGCTGGAGCTGGCGTGAGTGTTTCCTTGAAGAGAAGCATTCGATTACCGTCCAAGTATTGCGGACTGGATACGCCATTGTATATTCAGGACTTTAACGGTCATTGAATAGTTGTAATGCATGCGATTGCATTTGTAGCGTGTGATCTGTTTGTCTAGCTCCCGTTGTAAACACCATCTGAGTTATATTGTGAAGTTGTAACCGGTACCAGCCGAGTGTGCATGTGTTTGTATTATTTGTATTGCCTTAACTGAGAATATATTTCGTTTTCGTTTGTGTTATCGACTCTCGGCTCTGACTCGGTCTTTGGACCACAACCGGCGTTCGCTGGCGCACCAAAGGACCAACTCTAAATTGTCCGCGCTTCCGTGGTGCGTTTTCGGAGGGCCGTGACGCCAGCCCTTAGAATCCGCCCGGCGATTGCAGTCCCCATTAACGGGACAAGTGACACAGGGGAGCTGCACTTTCCAACTCTACATGGCTAGGGTAAATTGGCAACATGTTTCTGATCGTGAACACACTGAAATTGCATGTGATGCTCCTGCACCAGCACATGCAGAAGTGTGGTTTTAAGGGCAGTGGGCGCAAGCCATGATGTAGGCGTAAGCATGTATGTACTGACAGTGGCGGATCCAGGGGGGGGGGGGGGCGATTGGGCGATCGCCCCCCCCCAAAGCTATAAGCCAACCCAACCCCCCCCCCCCCCCCCCCCCCCCGCTTTTCACCTCACCGAAGGCCATTTTTCAGAACGTAGAATTTTTTCAGGTGGTCGCTGTGTCCATCCCAATCCGAGACTAGGGAAGCACCCCTCACACAGCCCAGCGCTTTTGTTAAGAGCGAAACAGGCTTTCTAGAAAAGATTTCTTCTGCGTCCTGCATCTTTCAAATAGGCACCGACGAGCACAAGCCTCAACTATTTTGCTAAAGCAACTGCTGCCTTTATGGAAGCGAGCTAAAGTTTCCTCCCCACTCCCAGGGCCATCAGCTCTTCAGCAAAGCGAGGGGTCTTCAAATTCTCCCATCTTTTTCTCAGAGACAGGAGTCTGTTCTGTGTCATTCAAACTGGCATCTTTCGTCCCACCACGGCCGGGCTAGACTGCACGTGCGCGCTTGAGCGCGCACGTGCAGTCTAGCTCGGCCGTGGTCCCACAAAGCGTGCAGAACAAGTTACCTTTTAGTCAACCTTCAGCGGCTGGTCCAAAAAAAAAAAAAAAGAAGGAAGGCAGGCAGTGGTGCTGTGAATTATATTCGCCGAAGTACCGAGCAAGCCTCCGAGAGCACGTGCGCGGGGTATAATCGAGCGCGACTCCGAAAGCTCCGTTTGACCGTCCTTAGGCTGCGGAGATAGAAAGGGCATTTTCTGGCAACACGACCGGCCAGAAAAAAAGGCAATGGGGAGGAGGGGGCGGGGTAAGAAAGGGAGGCTTACTCCGAAACTACGTTCAAGGAATACTAGAGCTCGCCGTTGTGGGAATACTCATTTATCGAGCAGGTGGCCTGCCCTTCCCTCTTTCACCCTCCTCTTACCAACAACACTGATACGTGTTCCCCAATGTTTAGCGGAAATATGCGTTTTCTTCTTCATCAAACCAATACTGTTCATTCATTAAGTGGCAGCGCCAACCCAAAGACAATGAACGAGAATGGAATGCAAGGGACCAGACAAGCGCCGACTCGTTGCTCAGTTTACTGCGGAAAGGCAGTTACATGAATATGCAAACTCTAGTAGCGCACGTGAGCAAGGCCATACAAAAAAAAGGTATCACATTGTACAACCAATTTGCAAAATAAAGTATTTTGTCTACAAAAACCACAAAATAATCACGTGACACTGCCACGGGAAAATTCTTCGTTAGTAAGCTTTACGGCTCGCTTACGCAGTTATCTGAACGTCTCCTGATATGTAAGGCTTCTGTTATATTACGTGCAATTTTGTTTCTGTAAGCAAAGAACATCTTTGAATCAGGCCAAACTGGCTCACAAATTTGACACTCTTTTGCAATGATCAGCTAAGTGTGAGTAATTAATTATTTTTGCCTGGTGGTTGTCCATGCTGTTTCAACCGGCTGTTATTATACCAGCCGGTCTAAACGATGTAAACATTATCGTAAGTTGGTGGCTACATGTAAACTACATCCAGCTGAATATCTTTTGTTTTAAGACGCACAATTTTCGTTGTTTCTTTTGTCGTTTTTTTATCGCCCGCACGGCAGATTCGTTTAAAGGTATCGGGGGCATTAAAAACAAATGTTAATGCCGAAACGGCTGCTTGCGTGCTTAACTCCGTGGAAAATGAGATGTATACATTTGGTTACTAACGTGAAGTTTTAAAGTTGGGCAACGCCCCCCTCCCCCCTCTCCCCCCCCCTTCCCCAACAACCAACCGCCCCCCCCAAAGCAAGCGCCTGGATCCGCCCCTGTGTACTGATGGTGGTGTGACACACCTCAGTGACAACTTTCTTTGGTTGACAGAAACACATCTTGGAAGCAATACTTCTGCTAAGTGCATGTGCCAGAAGCCATTTAAATTTAAGACCAGGAACATGCCATAGACACCATGTTTTAGACACCACGCTTTAGACATCACCTTTTTTGAAGGCAACAGAAATTTGCAAAATGTCTATACACCTATACGCATTTATTGCAGCATCTTTTATATATTCAGAAGTATCTAAAAAGGTGAATATGTGAAGAGTTAATGAAAGTAGCACTCACTTGGGTTAAAGCTGCCATTTATTGCTTTCTTAATTTGCAAGGCAGGATTTTGGCACTGCTTTCACTTTTCAGTGGTGCAGGTGTTGGGACACCTGCTTTTTGAGATCGCTGAAATTGAGAAGGTTTGTTTACAAAGCTTCCATGTGCTATTGGGAGTAACTGCTGCAACTATAAACACTTTTGATGATGAGCTTTTCTTTGCAGCATAAAAAAACTACGTCTTTAGAAATTGGTTGCAGGTCAGCACTGTATCCTGTGTTTTGCAGTGCAACTGCTTTGTCTGCTGGTTTAGAATTAATGAATTATTTTTTGATAATTTATGCCCTAAAACAGCATTCAGTTGGCTACTTTTTGTGCCTTAACTTTCATTTATGTTAAGGATCTTAATGAAACAACTTTTATTCAGTGACACATCTTAGAGACCTCTGTTTAGTTGCTTTCAGAACAGTAAAGGGTCCATGAATTCTTACATCTTGAATAGTTTTCATTTGTTTATTGGCCATAATGAAGCTGTAGCACTTCAGGTGTGCAGACAAAAGGTGTGGCAGTTATACTAGAAGTGAAATTTCACTGTGCATTGGAGACTTTAGTATCTTGTGAGTACCTGCCATGGTGGCTGCTGAAGACACAATGTGTGTTTGATTTCTACAAAAGCAGGCATTTTCTGATGTAGGCACAGTGCAAAATCTGCATGATTAGATTTAGATAAATGTTTAACACTTGCCCCATGTATGAAATATTGCGACGCACGCTCCTTTTTGTATTTCCATGTAACCAGTCCATTACACGTATAACCACTGCCTTTCGTAAACCGCGCCCGACTGTCTGGGAACCTTCCAGGTTATTTTGAAATTGTCTGATGGGCTTGAGCGCACAAACGCGAACAGTTGAGCTTATTCTGCTAGCGCGGCCACCAGCAATTAAGACTCGTATGTTCGATGCTGCATGTATAAATACTGACACACCTAACCGCAGATCAGATTACTCGACGGCCGATGACTGTTCATGCCACGATCAGTTCACAGTGTGAACTGCTTGCACTTTTTCTTTTCATTTTCTGGGCGCAAGTTCGCCCAAATAAAATGTTTAGTCTTGAACACGCAGACTGCTGCCTTCGTCAGTGTCACAACCACGTGACATGTGGTGGACGTGCTGGTTCCTTCATGCTCCGGATGCCCACGAAAAGCTAGGAACTAAGCTCAAAGCGTGAAGACGAAGACACTGAAGCTCTCCTGCAGCAACGAGCTCGCCGCAGGGGTCAAGGTTTACAACTGGAGTTCAGACCCCTACCTGACAATACAAGAGCCACGATGACAAAGCTAACTGCCACGATGACAGCAGCTGGGCGGCATATATCATTCCTGCTCCAGCAGCCCAGGGAGCCGCCGAAGTTCTGTGGGTCATCGTGTGAGGATCCGGAAAGCTGGCTGAAAGCATATGACCGGGTTGACGTTTTCAACTATTGGAGCAATTAAGAAAAGCTGCTGCATGTTTACTTCGCCTTAGAAGATGCCACTAGGACGTGGTTCTAGAACCGAGAGTCCACCCTAACATCATTGGACATTTTCCGAAGCAGGTTTTTGGCTACCTTCACTAGTGCCATCCGCAAAGAGAGGGCCGAAACTGCTTGAAACGCGTGTCCAGTTTTCCAACGAAAATGTCACGTTCTTCACGGAACAAATTACCTGCATTTTCCGCCACGCAGACCCTGGCATGTCTGAGAAGAAAGTGTGCTTCCTCATGCAAGGAGTAAAGCAGGAGCTCTTTTCTGAGCTGATGAGAAACCCACCGAAGACTGTTCAGGAACTATTCTCGGAAGCCACGGCGATTGAAAAGACGCTGGAAATGCACACACGACAACTCAATCACCGCTCTACGCCAGGCTATGCAGAAATTCAAGGACTCTGCCCCGACGATCTGCCATCTGATATATGGGAAAGGATGGGAAAGTGAGCACCGTTGTAGTTCAATTGGTAGAGCATCGGACGCATTATCCGAAAGTTGTAGGTTTGGTCCCTACCTGCAGCAAGTTGATTTTTCGCGCACTTTTGTTCCTTTCCATGTAGTTATGTCATAATTACTATACTGCTGTTAAAACATACAAATAATGTTTCCTATACCTTCCTTAACTTCATTATCTGTTGGTTTCATCAGGTTATAGCCATCTGATAGTGTCTTATCAGTGTTGTACACGCTCCTCTAAAACAGGAACGAGTTCCCGTTATAAGTTCCTCTAATGAGAAAGGAACTCGTTCCAGCATTTTGAAACTTGGAACGTGTCATTACATTAGCGTTACATTTGAATTTTTATTCAAAATATAGTGACGGTCACTGCCGGATAATCCTGAGGCGAAGTGAAGTAAGCATTTTAAAGTTCACATCAAGCTACACAGATCTTACAAATTTGACATCGCCGGAAGCAGGTAATATGTAGATAAAAGGACTCTAAAGAAACGCTCCTTGACGATTTTTTTATAGACCATCAGCCACACTACAGACGTGTCTAACTACAACTTTCATGCTCGTCTATTACAAGTGCAACACATGGGGCACCTTCCACGTTAGTCTTCAAATGCGCAGTCAGAATACTGCTCTTCAGATATTCAACCAAAAATTTCCACACATGCATCAATATAAATAAATTTCTGCACAGGAAACAGCATCGAAAGGAACAATACATGGCGCTTAACAAATGCTGACTCAATATTGCCATGTGAGTAGAAACTAATGTCCAGGATACACATTCGCAGCTTAGTGAAGTCTCTCGTTCGCACTCGGCAAGAGTAGCATCTCGATGTTGGTATCCGACAGACGAACCTGTTTTCTCGTCAGCACTTCGTTACCAATGTTGTAGAGTCCTTTCATCGAGCGCTTGAGGGTACTGCCGTGTTGTACACACATAGGAACAAAGTCGACCGAGGTCGTATACAGCCGAGGGCAGGCTCAGTGGGTGCAACAAGAATGTAGCTCTGGATGTAGTACGAGTATCGTTTATTGCGGGACAGACGCTATCGGTCAGGTGGCTGTCGAGCTGAACTATAATCAAAATTATAGACCAATAGCCGCAGAGATAACTCGCATGTTGAAGGTATTCCTGCCCATGCGCAACCATCGAAAGCACCGGACAGGCGCCACTGCGGCAACAGCGTCCACTGCGTTTCGCTCCTCTTCCCCGCCATCCGTGCAACCACATGTAAAAAGAATTTGCCGATAGCTGCCGGCGGGGCATGCACGAGATACTAAAGATAGCATCAAGCCAGTTGCTAAATACCACGCAACGAGAAAAACATTCCCAGCAATTGGGCCGAAGCTGCGCACTCGGCAAGCGTGCGGACATAAAGCCAATTAAACGTCAGAAGCGTATGCTGCACACGGTAAGCCATTCACTCCCAAGGGATAGAATCAAAGTGTAGCTTCGCCACCGTTATAATGTTGGGGCCCAAGACCATTCATGCGCAGGGGGAAGCCACCGCGCAGTTTTTCGGTGGTTAGCACATTGGTGCTTTGCTCACTTTACGCGACCTCTAGCGTTGTGATTGGTTCCTCTGCCCAGGCCCGTAGCCGGGGGGGGTGCCCTAGCCCCCCCCCCCCCCCCCCGCGAAATTTTGAAGTAAATAATAAAATTAGGCGTTTGTCTCAAATAGTCAAGGTTTTCAGCAAGTGGGCACCCCCCCCGAAAAATATTTCTGGTTACGGGCCTGCCTCTGCCCCATGCATGTCAAACACCAGATTCGCGACGATGATTTGTGCCGTTCGAGGACTCCACGAAACCACGCGCAGGCGCCTCGACAACTGTAAGTCGGCTTCCCCACTTGTCCCTATACCGACAAGGCCACGGGGACGCCCGCACACAAAACTACTTTCGAGTTGGCTGAAAGAAAGTCACCGAGGTAAAAAATTGCCTGCGTATCTGCGTACTTCGCTGCAAATGTCGTCAAAAGACGATAGTCTAGTGCCGGCCCTACACAAGTCCTCCTCCTCTATGTTGAACCGCCGCATCTGCCTCATAGTGTCGCATTTTCAGTGCAGCCTAAGAAACAGTAGGGTCTTTAGAATTACTTATCTATGTATTTTCTAGTAAAGGAACACACCACCTAATACTTACATATTGATGTTTCGCCTTAGATATGCGTAATATTTGCTTTTTGATTGACAATGTTCACAAGTATGGACTGCCGTACCAGTTCAAGATGGCTGGGCATTTAGAAAGTGGTTAAACTTTGGCCTTGTGGCTGAATTGGCTGACAGACAGACAAACAGAAAGACAAACAGACAAACCGAAATTTCTGCGTTTCCCAAGAAAGACTATCGTCTTTAAAAAATAGCGCGCCGTTTCCTGGCAGCGGCTTTACTATGAGTTTCGATGAGTCTCGAATGTCAAGTAAATGTTCTGCAAGGTGTGTCTACACTCCAGAACGGCCCTTCATTGCTGTCACAATGGCTCACACAAAAAGAAAAAAAAAATCTGCTGTTCCTCCCGCATGTATAGTCGGTCCCGGCATCGCACGCTTCTCTGCGCCCCCAGCGGGCACCTTGAAGTGAAAAACAAGATGCAGCGTAGAGTGACAGGCGAGTGATACATTCTTGTACCTCACGCGGTCGCCCATCCGCTCTGTTCTGCACGATGGGCTGCGTGCGTGAGCCTTTCAGTGCCGAGGAATGTTTACAGAAGGAACGCCATTCCCTCTGCCGTTCCCACATAAACGTAACGAGTTACCGTTACAGTTCCACCGATACTAAATGGAACTGTGCCGTTCCTCCATTCCTCCAAAAAGGAACTAGTTCCTGGGACGTCATTCCTTGGAACGCCATTCTGTACAACACTGTGTCTTATCTGCCCAAGGATTTGTTTGAGACATTCATCCCCATCAGTTGGTTGGCCCTGTTATTTATTATATTAGTCATGTAGAATTCGTGGCTTTAATGCAGTTTCACTGTCTTATTTATTCCCTTCTTCGCAGTGAGGAATTCCTTGTAAAGAGGACAGACAGAAAAAAGAAAGACGCGTTGACGACAACATTAACGTACTTCCAACTAATGGCGCAGAACCAGGCATAGACACATATTCAAGCTAATTCCAATACTTGAGATGATCAGTGGTCAAACAATCTTGTCGCTGTTTTAAATAACAAAACTGTTGCATCACTTACTTTACAGCTAGAATTTCTCTTTCACACACACGCACAAACAAACCAAAATTTCTTTCCACTAACACGCATGTGGTTGGATTTATGTTTCTGTCCGGACTGAAATGTGGTGCACACACAGTATTTGGGCAAATGCGTCGCGCCATTTTTCTTCAGATTTAGGTTGTGTTGTTTAGTGTGTGCCATCTTTGCAGCAAGTGTGTCTCTTAGCAAGATGCCGACTAAGCCAAGGAGCAGTTGTTAATGCGTTTTTATTTTGCCCTCCACTAGTTGATTTTTCTTCAGTCCCTTAAGTAAGTTTCTCAGAATTGCTCTTTCTCTACACAGGCAATGTTTATGTACGAAGAGGTCCACGTTTTCAGCATCAAAGGCAGCAGCATGGCCATGCATCAGCAGAGGCACATGCAGATGTAAGTCTTTTTTTTTTCTCTCTTTTTTAAATGTTACAGCATAATGTGAGTGTCTGTCACCTGCTATTTATTCATTTGCAGTTGTTTTTCTTTTATTTGGTGTTAATGTTACTCCTTCAGCTTCATGAGCATAGTGATTCCACCAAATTCGTAAAGAGCGGTATATTTTGCCTGTAAGCAACATCAGCAGTAACTAGATGTGGAGACATTAGTAATGTGCATTATATGTAGATGAAGCGTAGTATATTCTGATGTACTTTGAGAAAAGGGCAAATTAGTAGGTCTCCGGGTTGAAATAAAATTGGCAAAAAAGATTCAGAGCAATTCTGAGCTCCCAATTCCCAAAGGGATGAAGGCAAAGGGTTTCTCCAACAAGGGTTTCTCCAACATCCAGAGCAATGAGACACTGTTCAAGGGCCTCTGCATCACTTTTTGAACATAACCTTAAAATGCTGCTTATCTGTAGTCAAAGGCTCATGTAAACATGTGAGCCAAATATTATCGCACTGCACAAAGCAGGGGCATTACAACAGACAAAAATAACTTGCTTCCCCTCTTGGCAAACTATACAACAAGCAGGACCTACTGTATTGCAGCCGGAGGGACTGTCGTGACCATTGTGGCTGATTTCATGATCATGAAAATATCCTCGGTAATATTTGTCTTGTTTGTTTTGAGTATGCCTTTATGTTCAGAAACACCAAAAAATTAAATCTTTGCACTTCGGGTCTTGGATCAACTGTCATCTGCTTTATGTTTCTTTTCCTCCTACATCCATGTGAGGCAGCAGCCTGTGTACTATGCATGTACTCTTTCAAACACTATGTGCCTGAATTTGTCACTTGTGTGCTGAGCCCTCTACGACACTACCTACCCATGCATATCGCTGTCTCCAAAACCACTGATACGCATGCCAGTGCACGCTAGCTCTCTTCTACGCGTCTCACGAGCTGGACACTTTGTCATGCATCTCTTGGCATTTAACTAATTGAAACCACTTAAAAATGTGCAATCTAGATTTGTATAATGATCGTATGGTCAAGCTAACGCCGGACAATGGCAGTCCATACTGAGTATTCATGTAGCTTGGCCATACTTTAGCACAACAGTTGCACATCACTTGTTCTGCTTTGTTGGGCATATAGTGCCTTAGTAGTACTATTTATAGTCATTTACGTACAATGGCCTCTGTGGGGTGCTGCCATGTACACGCACTGTGCTCATCCTAACTGGAATAGGCAGCCAACACAAAGAATTAGGGGAAAATTCTCAAGGCCATGACGGGCACTAATGTAATTTCTTGTCCCCATGTCATACTCCCCCTCCAGCACACTTGTCAGGCCTGTGATAACTACCTGTAACACTGCTTATGCTTGACGAATTTAAGAATTTTCGCAGCAGGAGATCTGTGAGGCAGTAAAATGCAATTTTGAGGTCATTCTTTGTTTACTTGGAAAAATGTTGCAGGGCCCCTTTAAAGGAGTTAAAAATCAACAAGAAAAAGCACTGTCATTCTACTTCTGTTTCCGTGCAGGCGAAAATGTTGTTCAGAAGATGCTAGCTGGAACATAGGTGCATTGTGCAGTACATTCTGAGTCAATATTTGTTCAAACTTGTGATGCGCAGAACTCGTTAGAGGTTAGGCTTTGATTATTGGTTGACATGCCCCTAGAGACAATAATTAAGGTTAGTTTAAGAAATTTAGTTCAATGTAATAGTGATTATCCCATAAGTTTTCATGTCTTTTGCTGCTATGATGCTAAATGCTACTGTTTATTAGCTATGAAAGCTTTTGTACAAAGAAAAAAAGACTGTTAGGATATTTTAAACTAAACATCCACTATGTTAAGTGTGCATGTTTCTGTTTTTTGCAAGCTTTTGCTAAAGTAGGCGTCTAAGATCTTGAGAACAGCAGCGTAAAATTTTAAGAAACATGGACAAACAAACAGTGATACAATGCAGGCTTCTAAGAGCTGCACACAGTGTGATAATGTACCATAAAAATATTTAATGGTATATTTAGGGACTGTGAAAATATTTAAAATTCCTTAAAATAATTTGCCTCTAACGCGTTTTTTTTTATCCTTGATGCTTTGTGACCCAGTAAGTGTGGATTATAACAGTGTGTGCCTTGGCAGTTGTAATGAGTGGCAAATTCTAGCAAGGATAACATGAAACAGTATGAAATCCAGTTTCAAAAGGCAAGGAAAGAAATAACTGTGAAAGCATTGCCAGAAAAATTGGGCTCTTCCTCTTTTAATGCTGCTGCTCTATTCCTGAAGAGGAGTAATGTTAATGCACTGTGCCTTTCATAACAAGCCAGACATTAACTGAGCTTGTGTGATTTTAGTTTAAACGTATTCCGCTGGAAGTCTGGATAGCCTTTTCTAGGAAAGTTCTGAAATTCTATTTTCTGCTATGGTATAAATTTGAGGACACCATTAACCTATCAAATAAGGCATTCTTTTGTTTTCAGCTTGTTTTCTGTCTGTAGCAGAAAGAAACAGAAGCCGGGTGTGAACCGCCACTGAGACACCATCTGATGAAAGCAACAGAGTGCTCGTGCCGTGCCATTTTCAGCAAGCTGCATTTGCAGCAAAAAAGACTTCATATCTCAGTGCTTAGATTGAGGGTGAAGTTACCTCTCTGAGAAATGCCATAAATGGTCTCTTTTGGTTCAGACAGGGAATCTAGTTCCATGTTTTCGAACCTGTAAATGACAACCTTAGTCAAGACATTTGGGTGAAACTACAACTCAAACAGCTAAAGAACTGCTTTAGAAGAAAACAGCTAAAGAACTACTTTAGAAGATGAGAGCCCAAGGAATCCCTTTTTAATCCTTACTGAGAAAAGTCATTCTCTCTGGAAAAGATGAGTACTACTTAGTCAGACACAAGAAATGAGTAGCAGATTGCATGAAATTACACTAAAAGCTTTCTGAAAAAGTTTCCAAGAATTGATTCTGGCAGTTCTCATAATGTCTGCATTGAAACCTCCACAGAAGTGGATCAAAATCGAGTGGTCAATGAGCTGCCAAGCCCAGCAGAGATAATTTCTGGGCATGCTTCATAAAGTGAATGGATGTTGCAAAAGCACATTGACACTGCTATCAACATAAATTGTTACACTGTTTCAGATTAAATAGCTGGCTTTTATGAACAGATATTGTGGCCCCTCTCTTAGCTTACTGATGAGGGAGTGTGCAAGTATAGTTGTCAAGTGGTGGCAATGATAACATTGAGATTTGTATGGTTACTTCTTTACAGAGCAGTTACAGTGTGTTGCTGCAGATGATGCCCATCATAGTGTTGGTGGGAATGTCTCTCATGTCCAGCTTCCTGGTACAAGACCCACCTTACAGCCTCGTCAGAACAGCGTTAGTGATTTCCCCCCTTTTTTTGTCTGTTTCTCTCTTGCTGAATTCTGCCTTGTCACTGTGCTGTCCTTTTCATCCTGTATAAAAACTGGCCAACTTCACTTAATGTGTGTAGTGGTACCATGTAATTCATTGTTAGCAATCTCATGTATGATATAGGGCTTGTAAAGAGAGCCACTTCATTGCTATAAACTTTTTTTGCATTTCAATGAAGACAAGTGGCTATCCGCTGTCAAGAGCCCCGATGTCGGGGCTCAACTATGGGCTGTCCAGAGGGCCCCCGATGCGGCGGTTGGGCTTGGCCTGACTGTCCCAACGTGGGAGCGGCCCGCTGCGCGTTGAGTCATGCACCTCAGGACTTACAATAAAGTTTCGCATCCATCCATCCATCCATCCATTAGATCTTTTGTGTTCAAAATTAAGGAGCTCCACTGCATCCGTAATAGCTCAGTCATAGCTTTAGGAGGCAGTTAATGATATTGTTTGGGAAATAGATTTAATGTTGTGGACAGCAGTTACCACTGCAAAATAAGGAAAAATTGACACAGCATGTGAAGTGAAGTTTTATTTTTCTTTCAAACGAAGAAGGAAGCCAGGGCTAAAGGCTGAATGCCTGACAAAGGCCTCGGCCCCTTGTACAGTTTGACTTCAGTTAACACAAAAACATACCTGAAAATATAACACAATAAATGCATAAATCAGCTGCATTTGCAACTGTACAAAAAAAAGAAGTTATCAAGCATACAACAATGAAAATGATATTATTAGTCGAGTAAATATTTCTGTGCTTCCTTTTTGAATATTTTCAATTAAACATCAAAATTAACATTTGTCGACATTTTATTAATGGCCACAGTTATCTGATAAGTTAATTTTTGTTTGCTATAATTAGTACGCGTTTTAGGGACCCGGTGGATTTGTTTTCGAAAATGGTATGCATCATTAGACAAAGTATGTTTGAGTGTGTAATTGATTGGCCTTAATATGCTGCAACAGACGACAAAGGTAGACTTGGTTCACTTTAAGCAAATCATAATGATGAAACAATGGCAAAGTGGAAAAATCCTGGGGTCTGCCACAGTAACCATGAATGCACTGCAAAGCTTTCTTTTGAAGTACCTGTAGTTTGATAGTTATTAGTCGTAGTTGTCCCCCATACCAGAATGCAATAGGTTAGTTTAGAATATACAAGCGCATAATACATCTGCAGTGTCAACCACACGGGTACCAGACTAGCTACCTTGTAGAGACAGCCTACACTTTTGCTAATTTCAGATGGTAACTTTGACACGTGTGTTCCAGGAAAGGTTCTGATGGAACCAGACACCGAGAAATTTTGTGCAATCAACCTCGTGTATTTTTACGCTTCCAAATTGGATGTTGACCTTATAAAAATCTGCAGTATTAATTGGCCTAAAAATAATATAGCTAGTTTTTGATAAATTTAAAGAAAACATGTTGGATTGTAGCCATGACTGTAGGTTACATAAGTACCCGTTTACCATGGCCTCAGCTTGCATAAGAGGTTTGGCTGTAAAAAATGTTTGTATCATCAGCGTACATGATCATGTCATGAGAACCTGGTAGTTTGGTAATGTCATTAATATATATTAAAAACAATAGTGGTCCTAATATAGAGCCTTGAGGGACTCCGCAAGAGACAGTTAGCCGGTTAGATGTGACATCATTCACCCGCACGTACTGCATCCTATGGTGTAAATAATTCTGTACTAAGTGAAGTGTAATACCACGTACACCATAGTGATTTAATTTTTGCAAGAGGATATTGTGCTGTACGGATATGTACGGATGTAAAAACATATTTCTATATAGAAAAAAAAAAAAACCTGCTACAAAAGCACATGATGCTTAATAAGCGTACAAGGAGTTTGGGGAAGTGTCTGTAAAGCATTCATTGTATCAGTGTGCTCACAGTTATCCATTGCTCCATGAAGCTGTCAGGCAGGCTCTAGCAGACCCTTGTGCACCTACTGAGCATCGTAAGCAAAATATGAAGTCTTTGAAGTCCTCTGCAGCATTGTTACTTGATTAGGTACCTGTGAGAATCATCCCTCTCCTAACATCCGCACTTCACCATGCCATCACGTCTTCTCTGCTTATTTTCTTGGGTCCGTCCACCTCTGCTCATGTGGCTTCTTCTGATTACAGCTGCATATGTGACGCTTGCCATTTCAGGCTTAACAACGTGCACCAAGCAGACACATGTTGTGCTTCTGCAAAAATGTTGGTGGAACACAGTTCATTTTTTTGGTATTTACTAGCCATACAGTCTCCCTTTAGTACATTACTGAGACATTAAACCCCATAAGTTAGCCCTTGGCACTCTTTTTATTGAGTTCTTGCAGCACCAGGAACTGTTGTTGCAGGGGTCATTTCCAAGGGGCATTTCCAAGGGTCATTTCCAAGGTGGCAACTTGTCACATTCAGTTACTTCAATTTATTAGCGATTGGCGCCCACAAAGACTGTCAACAAGCTTGCTCCCATGAAGTAAATGGCTGCTTAGCACCCATCGAAACTTTTTTCACAATTTGTAGGTTCATTGAGAACTGCTTGAGGCTTGGCTAAAAGATTGCTTTTAAATATAAAGTTTACTTAACTGTGGTCCATCTCTTTTTGTACTCTTCCTCTGGTCCTGCCTGTAGTGGTATACAACCTTCTTGATTGCACATTTGAGCCTTCTTTCTTTTTTCTTTTTACTTGTTTGCAGGAAACATCAGTACGAGCGTAAGACTATGAATTTGCAGCTGTCTTACTATGTGAAAGAGAACTTCATGGCAGAGCACAAGAGCAACATCTACCGAATAGAAATGGACGTGGAAGCCGACCACATAGCGAATCTACGGAGCTCCTGTTTCCGGGAGAAGAACTACAGTCAGTTTCTGCCTTTGTCTTTAAGGAAACTCTAAAAAAAGATACTGTGCTAAGCTGGACTGGTCAATTGCACGTCTTGAACAACTAGTGACGTTTACCAGTACTTCTACCCTCAAAACATGTTCCACTAAGCAGTGAAATGGGTAATTACAGCTTATAGCAAATGATTTGTTCATTTGAATGAATGTTTTGTTCAGGGATAGAAACTGCAGCTAACAAACAAGTGTTGCAATGTGTCTAAAACTAGCAGGTCAAACACTTGTCTTGGGAAACAGTAGAATAGCACCTGTACTGCTACAATCATTTTGTATGTCTCTTTAACTACTGATCGTTAAGCAAACTAGGGGATGATTGTTGAAAATAAGGGCTTGCTCACAGAACAGATGTTTATACTCAGCTGCTCTCCTTTGCCAGTTGTAGGTTCGAACATGTGCAGTCTTCTTACACTGTGCTCCGTCTGGCTCATCAGCAATAGAAATCATAGTTTATATAGTTAAACCTACCTATAACGAACCTTCATACAATGAATTCTTCAATATTACAAAGCTTTTTATTCCCTGCTGTTACTCCATAGAAGCACATCTATTTGGGACCTCTATGTGACAAAGAGGCAACAGGGGACACCCTTGAAATAACGAAATTCCCCCACTGACTACCTAGCGATTCTGTCCCAAATTTTGTCACTTTAGCGCGAGCAGCAGCCACATGCATCTTCTGTAGTTGCCCCGCTGACGACAGAGAACAAAGCGGCGTCATGCAAATGGCGCACACGTAGCCCTGGCTACAGTAGGTGCTCGTGTGTGCGTGTTAAGTGTGCATGAGGTGGCTAGAGCACACGAACACAAAGAGAGCAGAGACTGCGTCCCTCGAGCCGGCGATCTTGCCGCCGCAGGCATGTCCTTTCCTCCTGCCTTCAAACCTCCGCTTGCGGGTGCTGCTACGCCGGCGGTCACACTGGCAGTGCCACTGTTTGGTTGCTGCAAGAGTCACTGCAGTGCACTTTGTTAACCCTTTTAGAGTCTAATTTTTTTGAAAAAAAGCTTTCCCAGATGGTCAATTTACTTTATTGCAGATTTTGAATGCACACAATGTGTAGAGTCGAGGAAAAATTGTTAAAAAAAAATTAAAGGACAGTATTTTGGTGTCAGCATCACTCAGAACTGCAAAATGTTCAGTAGTATTTCAGAGTGTGGTATTCCTTGAAACACAGGTATATGCACCGCACCTTATCGCAGTCTGCACTCATAAAACAAAAGAAATATCAGAGTGGGAATAGTTATCGGTGTCCTGAGAACGGGCAGTGTGTTCGACCATATCTTTGCTTTACCGTGCATCTGAAGAACTCTAAGGAAACTCAGAAAACAAGGAAGCCGAGAGTACCTCTTGAGCGCCGGTGATTAAAAAGCAAAGAGCAACGCCAATATAGATGGAGATCAACTTCCACCGCCCCTGCAAGCGAGTGTCAATAATGGTAAAAATCAAGTTTGCACGCCTCAGGCTGCACGATGCACTGAAGCTAGAAATTAGTTCTGTTTATCTCCACAAAGAGGTAGCACAATCAAATTTAACGCTTCTTCTAAGTCCTGGGAGGTAGCAGCACCTCCTAGTGAGCATGCATCGTCATTATGGCACGAAATTTTCTAACGGATGGTTCACTCCACCTCCTCAGGATAGCTTCGTGAAGTTTGTGGTTGTAGCTGTGCACGGCCTCCAACAGCTCCCCACTACATGTGCATGACTGCATTGTCACTATGTATGGGGCTATGTCAGATGAAGCACTGGTGGAATGTGTCCGAGAGAGAGAGAGAAACAAGTTTATTTATCGCATCTTAAAGGGAAAGTAGTTGTGAGAAGAAGGCGAGGGAGGTTATCCTACTCGCGGTAGGCCTCCTCTACCACCTCACTCCACCTCCTCAGAATAGCTTAATGAAGTTTGGGGTTGTAGCTGTGCATGGCCTCCCACAGCTCCCCACTACGTAAATCTCTACAAAGGTTGAAGGTCACAGTGAATATGATATATGTTTAGAGGTTGACTCATATGCTCTGCCTTCCTTGATGCAAGTGCTGGATGCTATTGATGTTTTGCGCCACGTCGCAGGCTCTCCAGACATTGATGGAGCAGCATGTGTTCCTTTATGTATTACAAACATTCAGTGTTGCCATCCCTCAGAGCAAAATAAGTTTTTTGCCACTAAATAAATTTTTTGGGTGAAGTCTACCTTCAGTTCCCCCTTTGTTTAATTTGAGCGTTTCTTTTTTGAATTTTCATGCTGAAACTGCATATGCGGTATATAACGAAACTCTTTGTAAAGAAAATTTTCTGGAATTTGTCAATGTCGTTGTATCCATGTTTAACTTTATCACCTTAAGGTTCCCAACAAAGGCATTACATAAAGAGTAAACAGTAACAAAGAAAAAAAAGCAAACATTATTTTTGTGAAAAGATAAGGTTTGAAATAATGAGTCGAATCACTTCACTGTTTCACTGGGTGTTTCCTAGCATAGACAACGTCATATCGTACTAAGTGGACCATGTCAGCTTGAAATAAGTACTAGCATTTGCTGCAGTGCCTGCACCTGCATGCGAACTGTACCATCCACCCAAGCCAGCGTGGTATTGTCAGTGGCATTGTACATTGGTGGCGCTCTCATCAGAATGAGTGGCATCTACATGCAACTCCATAGATGTTTTCATATTGTCACGCTAGCTTGTCAAGCACAAAGAAAATGCCTAGAAGCCGATGGTGTCGCTTTGAGAAATAGTGCCAGACGTGCAGCTGATCCTTCTCGTTGCCAGTGGGTTTTTGTTGCTGGGAAGGAAGCTCGTGCTCTACTGCCATGCTTTTGCGTCAAGCAAAATAACGAATGCATTTTTTTTTCTGTTATCCAAATACAAAACGAACTGGATAAAATACTTGTTCTGTTTAAGCCGTGGTTCCATTTAAGTGATTTCCATTCACCAAGATTTACCAAGAAATGAAGCGAAAATAACTAAAATGCCAGATAAGTGAAACAGTGTTATCAACACAGCAGAGCATGGAGGACCTTGCCTGTCCTTCGAATTTTCTTGAAAGTCTGTGCATAGTCTCAGTTATGTAGTAGAATGCCCTGGATTCATAGGTGCTTGTGTGAAGACAACACTATTGGAATGGAAAGCTTTCTGACATCATCTATTTGGTGCCTGCTTGCAGAAGAGAGCCTGCTTTGGCGAGCCAAAAGCCTACGAGATGCCAGCTTGGAGGAGCGGGCTCAGGATTACCAGATGCCATCGTGTGACCGGCTGGCCCAATTGTCGCGCATGCGTGTCTGACCCTGCTGCAGTGGGTGCACTCCAAAGCCAGGTCCTCCCTGTGTCAGCCCCCGGGAATACACGGAAGCAGTCACCACTATTCTGTTACGTCACCTTACATCTTCTCCAGCTGTTCCTCCTAAGCGCTTGTTTGTGTACATACAGAGGTTGTCTTGTCTTTGGTTTCTCTTTCATTGCCTTTTTATCCCTGCTGGATGTTCGGCAAGGGTGCATGGAGTTAGAGGGGACTGCTGGCTGTACATTACTATACATAAATTGTGAAATTGATTATGGTGAAAGTATTGCAAGAGAGCTTTTGTGAATATGTTAAGTTTTGGATTGCCTGCATCTTTTCTGTGATTCTCTTGCCGTCATCTGGCATACAGTGCAAAGGGCAATTGGTCTCTGTAGCTGAGAGCCTTGTGGAAGTCTCCAGTTCAAGTGCATACTTTGTTCATTGCCTGAGAGCACTGTACAGGCCTTTGTACATTGACAACTGCATCAAGGTTTTGGCTTGTGACCTATTTGGTGACGGTTTTCAAATGTGGCACAATTGATTGTGTGTTGATGGTCGTTAATTTTATATGGTACACAATTGGTGTGTGCATTGAGTGGTCTGTGCTACACTTGTTAATAAGGCATATGACTCTGGTCTCAATGACACACTATCAGTTAGTATTTGAGTCAGTGTGAGGAGAATGCGAGATCATTTGAGCACAATATTCAATTAGATCTCGCGTTGCAGCATTGGCTGTGCAGTTGCCATAACTTGCAGGCATGACAGTACTGGTGTGTTGCTAAACTTTGCTGTATTGTGTACCATTTTGGCCAGCTTTTTTTTTTTTTTACCTTTCTTTCTGGTGAAGAATTTTCTCAGCTATTTGAGCATAAGTATATTTTCATTCTTGTAAAAAAGAAATTGGGATGGGAAGCTGGTAAAGAAAAGCAATGGTGCACTTAAAGATGTGAGCATTTTCGGTGTGTTGGTTTTAGACGTGATGCAGCAGCAGTTGCTCTCCCCACACTTTCATACATGCTGGGTGTCACTGTAGATGTACACCTCTTGCGATGTTTTTTTTTTTTTAGCGTGTGTAGCATAAGCAAGTGCAGTGCAGGGGTGTCACATTGAAGTGATAGACAACACAAGGTGCGACTGCTTCAGCTACACCTTGTGCTGGCTTGACCGTATATGGAAAACAGTGGTGTGTGTGTGTGCGTTGATGTGGGTTGGGCACCGATGAGGTTCAGGAGGGTGCAACTTTGCATCTAATGATAACAAAGAGCATATACTGCATTATCAATGAGCGGGATTGCCTTTGTGCAAGGTCCTGCAACATTGGTGTGGTACTATCTGGAGGCTGCTGTCTCATCCTTTTTATGTGCAGTTGGAGTGTTCAATCTGCTTGTGGATGCAATTGCATGCAGCCTTTTTTACTGCATTGTCAGAAGATGTAGCTTCTTATCGTGCAAAAAAGGCGCATTGTTTATAAAGTGCGCTGTTGTTGAGCTTGTGAAGAATGCATTGCGTGTAAATAGAGGAATTATTGGAGTCTACCATGAAATAAGTTTACGGCTGCAAGAACTCGAGAAGAGACATTTGCCTTTGCTTGGTTGTTTTTAGTCTCACCGTCTCCCTTTCCCAGTTTTGCTCCTTTTATTCATCATGGAGTGGAGGCAAGTGGACAGCACTGCACACTTTGCCATGCATTGAGTAGCTGTTGGCTCTAGGATTTGTCTTTTTTGGCGGTTGATGTGCAGCGTAAGCCCTGCTTTTCATGGAAAAATGAAGGTAGATTGAAAAGAGTTCGGCATGCGAGCACATTTTGATCAATAAATATATGACGAAGGTTTAATTTTTGTATGTCTTCTTGGACTATATGCAAGCAAGAATGAGAACATGGCAGCTGTCGGTACCAATTAAGCTACTGCACGTAGCCACAAATGTAGCCACACTTCTTCCCAAGCTCAGAGCGCTGCATCAAGACTTTACGTACCAGATAAAGCCTGGGTGGCCTGGT
Source organism: Rhipicephalus sanguineus (assembly GCF_013339695.2). Taxonomy (NCBI): domain Eukaryota; kingdom Metazoa; phylum Arthropoda; class Arachnida; order Ixodida; family Ixodidae; genus Rhipicephalus; species Rhipicephalus sanguineus. Next base: position 185,836,864 of record NC_051176.1, read on the forward strand.
AAGGCTTTCGCATTATGTAATGATAAATTCTTAACACTGTTGTGACCGCGGAAATATCTGTTGTTTTTGGGTAGTCCAGGAATTTTTTTCTTGTCACAAATTAATTGAAGTTTAGGGTATCAAATGATAGAGGAAGAATTGGTCTTTCTAGCAGCATTAATTTCAAGCAACAGATTTATTTCAAATATAAAAAGTTATCAAAACAAAGAAAAATGCAACAAAAAGAGAAAAAGTAACATCATTGCTACTCTGCACAGGGTAAACATTAAAAAAATCCAAATACAGTGAAACCTCGTTAATACGTACCTGCCGGGAACGCGGCATAACTACGCACTAAACGGTAGTACGCATTAAACACCAAGTACAAATTTGCATCTCCCAGCGTACGCCTTCGCCGCCAGCAAATAAATAGAGTGCCACAGCAAATATTGCCGAAAATACCCACCGCAAAGCCTTTTCTTTCTTTTCGCCAAAGTGGAGAAAAGATCCTGGCACACTCGCACGACCGCCCGATAGCGCGTAGTGGCGACGCCGAAGAGCATTTCGAAACTATTGCAGGGTCCGGGATACGCGGTCAACGCAGTGACCGACATAGCGACAGAACGGACAGTGTCTGCTTTCCGCGGTATATGTGCGTGCGTCTAACCGCGATCTGCTACTAAACGAAAACTGACACAGTTCCAGTGAAACGCGGTACGGCCGCGTGGAGCCGATCGTCTCCCGGCTAGTTGCGTGCAGCGCGCCGCCTACTCGGCTCACGCCGTCACTACCGGGCCGCTTGCTGTGCCGCACGCGCGCATTTATCGTGGGAATGCTGTTCGTACCCACGTCGCTCCAGATCGTGCAAAGATGCGGCGAGTAGCTTGTTCGGTTAACGCAGCGATGACGAGGTTCATGCAAGCGATGCGCACTCCGCGATGCTCTAGCGGTCCTGGCAGCGGACGGAGGCGCGTTGGGTGGTCGCCTGATAAAAGCGTGCAGTATGGTTACACCCGCGCTACGCTTGCTGTATCGTACACGTGCGTTTAGTGTGATAGCATCAATGCAGCGAGGTTTCTCGGCGCCCGCGACCCGCAACGCTAACTACGCAACAGCGATGTGCTTTCGCTTCTACAAAGCGGTGCGCGCCTGATGACGGCTTAGTAGCGTTTGCTGTCGAGCTAGTTGGTACATGGCTGAAGTTCTTCGTCCCTGCTCGAGCATTTGTGCCATTAATTCAACTTCAGCCTTGAAGACGGCCGCGCACAACGAAGCGGCAGCGATCGGCGGCCCAGCGCGTTCACGTTGTCACCTAATAAAAGCGTGCAGTAGGCTTAAAAAGTAGTGCTGCGCCGCACGCGTGCCCGAGCAGATAGCTGAAGATACTTATTGTGATAAGGCTGCCGGCGATAAGTCATGTCGGCGCGTTCGTCGGTGGCCGCCACCTCGCCTTCGTTCTTTCCCGATGCTTACCCGCAAAGGCGTCGCCGCAGTTGCGCGGAAGTCGGAATCGGGGATCCGACTGATCTGCGCACTTCTCGAAAAGGCGGAAGACTTTTGGCGGCACATTCTGGCGTCGGGAAGTTTAGCGGCGCAGTAAAATTTTATGGCACAAAAAAATTATCGCGGTACGCAGGGTACGCACTAACCGGTAGGCATAGGGCGAACCACTACGGCTTAAGCGGTCAGCGAATGCATTGGGCTCTATGGGACTCGGTCGGGGATTCGTCGCAACTACGTTTTAACCCTTAGTACGTTTAAAGCGGGTACGTATTAACGAGGTTCGACTGTATACGCTTTGAACACATAGCCCTTATAAAATAATACTGCAAAGAAAGCTCTAAGTACAAAAGTTATTTACATACATGCAAAAATATAAGCAATAGTGCCTATCGTGCCGCCGCGCGAAGCAGTTTCTCGACGCGGTGAAACAAAGGTTGGCTGCACATGGTTCGCAGAAAACTTTTTTTTTTTCTGCGCAATTTCGTTCGTGCCATAGTTTACAGCTATGGTATTTTTCAGTTATTTGTGTTTGGTGCTGTGCACCCTGAGGTGCCTTCCCGTGTATACGTTAAAATGAGCAGTGTACCCCGTTTCTTAATCTGCCGAAACCCATAATTTGTATCCCCATTTCGCCACTTTGTCCATCGTACTGCTGAATATCAGGCCGACCTTCAGATTTCACCACTTTCTCATCCACGGAAAGGTTCCGACGGGGTCGAAAAATAGCGCGGATGAATCGTTCATGTGTTGTAGTAGAGAAGACATGCGGTGAAATTTCCCGTGGGATGCGATGGTCGTCTTATCCGGATCAGAGGCACTCAAGAAGGCAAGCAACGCCTTGAACCTTTTCTGTGGCATCACTGACGGTGGAAGAAGGCCTGGAAATATGTGTCGTCGACTCCAGTAGCAACGCAGGCGCGGGACTTGAACGATTCCCGTGTACACCAGAAGTCTGACGAACATGCCCATCTCCTCAGTGACATCCCTCCAGGATCCGTCCCTCTCACTGTGCGTTTCATTTCCAAAATATGCGTCCACGAATACTTATTTGTGTGGTTACATATCTTTCTACTACTGCGGTGAAAAACAGCACGAAGCCGCCGCCGCGCGGCACTCCGGAGCGCTAGGCCAAAGTCCACTCCGCGCCATCTTCGTGGAGAGAACTCCGCTCTTTCTCTAGCGGGCGCTAAATGCTCCCGCCTGAACGAAGTTGACACCTTGCAGATAAGAGCTGTGACATTTAGTAGGCACCGGATACGTTTACATCAACGTGCGGCAGCGATAAAGTGGCCCGAGGTGAGAGCGAAACTTACCGTCGGGCACCTGCTGATGTTCCGGGGCGATTTGACCCACTATCGTAGTCCGTACTGAAGTCTGACGAATCGAAGTCGTCTTCCGTGCCTGTGCTGCTACCGTTATCCAGAGATTGGCGCTCAGGTTCATCGGAATCCGTCGAAATTCGCCGTTTTCGTGGAGCACTCGCGAGCGACGTCGACGCCATAACAAAGCACGAGCGCTTACCTCCCCGACTACGAAGGAGTTTTAAAAATCCCCCCGCGGCGGAAAAAAAACAAAAGCGAAACTGATAAAATACTGCCTCTTTTACTCTTTAAATTGCGTTAGCTGTCCAGAAGCGCTCAGAGAGCGCCATAATTTGAACTTGAAGTCATCGATAACATACTATCGATGGGAATAGGCGTGGTCACGAAAGTGTTAAAGCAGGCCAAGAAACTGCAGCGCGCTGGCTAGCTAGAACTCAGACTGGTATTAGCACGAAAGTGTGTTGTTTAAATAGTGAAATTTCCTATTTCAACACTGAGGAAAGTTAAGCCCAAATACACAATAGTTTCCCATTCCTGATCGAAGCGACACTGAATATGAAGCTTATGCTACATTGACACATGCATGTAATACTGTCAACGTCCGGATGATAGAAAAATTGGCCGCGTATCTGCGTGCTTCGCTGCAAATGTCGTCTAAAGACGATAGAAGAGGCGCTGCGTGAGATATGGACGCCATCTGGCAATACGTCGGGAAACACTGGGGTGCCAGTGCTGTGTTGCGGCCTGGTAGTCCCGGCGCAGCAGCAGACGAAGACCGGCGGTGACCAACGCGACCGGCGGGGACGCCATCCAGGCCGAACACGCGGTTTGGCGCGAAGCGCCGGAGCAGAAGAAACGTCCGCACTCAACGAGTACTCTCCACACACTCTTTTATTTACACGTCGCCTGAGTAAAACAGGAATGCCAGAGCGGCGCCCCATGGCATTCGTACAGTGCAATACAGAACCGAAACCGAAACACAACAATGAGCTCGTGCAGATGGCACGGAGGAAGGCAAGTTTCAGCGCAATCGCATTTTCAGCGCAGCTTAAGAAAGTAGGGTCTTTAGAATTACGTATGTATGCATTTTCTATTAAAGGAACACACCACCTAATGCTTACCTACTGATGTTGCGCCTCAGATATGCGTAATGTTTGCTTTTTGATCGACAATGTACACAAGTATGAACCTAGTTAGCCGTTCAAGATGGCTGGCCCTTGGGCAAGTGGTTCAACTTTGGCCAAGTGGCCGAATCGAGGGACGTGCCGACAAACAGAAAGACAGACAGACAGAAAGACAGACCAAAATTTCTCTGTTTAAGTATCCCAAGAAAGACTATCGTCTTTAATACAGGAAAGGCGGGGCGGTTAACTAGGCTATGTCCAGTTTACTGCCCTACACATGGGGAGGTAAGAAGGGGGTAAAAGAGGAGGAGGAATCGGTGCATTCATTTCACTATACACATGCACAGTGCATCATATCACAAGCAGTCACTAAATTTCGTTGGCTGCAACGATTGCAGGAGGGCTCATGTGGCTTTCTGAGCTGATGAGCTGTGAGGCCAGGCTGCCAAGAACATCAGTAAATGCCGATCAAGTCTTCTGAAGAGAAGTTGTCTGAGGCTCCACTGAAATGACGAATGAAACGAGAGCGTCGTGCCAACATGTGTTTGCTGCATAAGGGAGGTGCAATAACATATCACCGAATATAATTTTAACCAAAATATAGCAAGACAAGTTATATAGGCTGTTTATCAGCGGGCTAATACTGAATGACAATTATCGACCAGAAGTTGCCTACTCAGCGCGTTAGCTCAGGAAATGGTACCCCTAGGCAACAACCGCCGTTGTGCGACAGTGGAGTCGTTTGGAAGTTGGAACTGCCCTTACATCCATGGTTCTGTTGCGCTCGAGACTGCAATATTGTGGAAGATTCGTTCCACGTACAGGTAGCTCGCACTGCGAAGCTCCGTGCTTAACGCGGCCCTCCACTCATCGTCTGCTACAGTAATCCCGTAGCAAATCCCGAAAAAGAATCCTCGCTGCCCAAGCCAGCAACGCTGTGCAGCGATATAACAAGGAATGACGTCACGACATCCATGGCAATCGAATCTAGTCCTGTTGTACTGCAATAAGTTTGGCGCTCTCCTCTCCTAGCTTCACAATAAGAAAGAAAACACCCTCTTTGTAGATGCATCGTGATCAGGATCAGACAGCTTTGTGGCCTCCGTGGTCGACATGACAGGCCGCATAATTAGCGCCGCTTCGGTCAGGACAAAGTTCTCTGGGGTGGCAGAACAAGTTGCTATCTCCCTAGAACTCACAATTAGGACTCTCAGATTCCATAACGGCCATTCGGCCGTTTGATTCGAATCAAGTTTCCATGGCCGCTCACGGCATTCTTACCAACGGTAAAGTTTACTCTCACGAGTTGACGTGGTTTTCTGCCCATATGGGCACCACCGTCGACGGCGTCGCCAACTCTAATGAGTTAGCCCAGGCCCTAGCGCGAGATCTGGCGAGATCTCTTCCTCCGCCTCGGGCAACAGGGCCCCCCGTCTTCGCACGGTATTGGCCGCGAGATCGAGCGGAGTCGCCGCCTAGCGGCTTCTGGCTGAACCGCGCCTAGTGTGGATTGCTCCATGCGTCGTCAGGCTAACTCCGTTGTGTTTGCATGTGCGCGCACGTCATGCAGATCCTCAAAAGGCGGTTTGTACGTATGCTCCGCTCGTACGTATGCCTAACACGATGTAAAGAAGCATTTGGCCTTTGTGTGGTCGTCGTACCCTCCGTTCACGAGAGTCATATCAGTGTAGGTGCCGCTCTGTGGTTCAAGCGCATTGCAAAGTGCACTGCACTTTGCACTTGGCGCATTGCACTTGGCGTTGCCCTAAAGATGAGAAGTATTAAATATCGTGTGAATATTCGCAATGCCCATAGACTGTCGCCCCGCCAAGCGGAATTCAGGAGCGTCCTCTCGAGGAGGGTTAGTAGACGACAAAATGGCAGCACTACGCAGTCGCTCCCTTGTTCGGCTGTGCTAGCCTCGGCGTTAACGCGTTGGCAAGAAAGGAACACTACGACTTTGCATGTTCCCTGCATCAGTGAACAAACCGGGCCCTCCGTGACACGAGAAATCTGATTCTTTCTTGCGAGACGCGAAGTTTTCGTGAAAATACGTGGCAACTCGCGCTTTCAATGCTAGCCCAGAGCGTACACATACTATCAGCTTCGCGAGGCTTTCTGTAGCCACGTAGGTTAGTTAAATGTTACCGTCTGACATATTCAGTTGAAGCTCACCCTGTTTTACTCGCATATAGCATTGGTCAGTGTTTCTTGTAGTGCATGAGTCCCATAACACTATACGCGGGAGGTCGCGCGGGCTCGCGATGTGCTTTTGTATAACTGAGCGATCTCAAGTTGGCGATACATTAAAATAGTGCCTCTATCCTTTGTCAGCAAAGCGCTGTTACGAATCGTGCGAGCGACGTTTCAATCATTCGAGGACGCGTCTGCTCGACGCCTTTCGTGGAGCGAACGCTTTTCACGCCGTCCTTCGCCAGTATGTTGGGTTTCATAGCCACCGCTGCGCCGCTTGTTTTTGTAGGTTTGTTGATAGGTGGCAGCACACTGCAAGCGATTTGCTTGTTGACCGGTCTGAGAGCAAAGTCGGCAAAGTGTTCTCCGCGCCCAGACGTCTCTCTAATTGTTAACGTGGTGACGCGAAGTGGTCGAAGTCGTTCGGCGGAGGAAATTCTTCAGATTGCTTTCACCGGTGATGTGTAAAAAAACCACCTTGACGACGAGGATTTTTCACTGGACGTAGAAGACTGTGAAAGCACCGAGAGTGACAGCGACGATGAACAATCAGCTGCTAGCTCACGAGGAGCGAGTTGCACTTCACGTCCTCTCGTGCGTTAATGTTCTTTCACGCTCGTAAGTCACTTTGATTGTATTTAATGTATAGTATCCTTGAGCGAGATCAAAATAAAAGCATAGTTCCTCTTGTGCATTGCATGTATCACGATTGTTGTGTTTATTATGGAACGCCGCATGCCGCCAACACGCTCGAGCTCTACCAGCGAAGCGATATGGTTTGAGCGATGGAACGTGCAGTCACGGCCACAATCCACGCCTCTCGGCTAACTTCTTCGTCGTTGCGAAAAGCATACGTGTGCATTATTTTCAATATTCATGTTTCGATCGTGCTGATCGAACCTGCAACATGCGAGAGAAGTGAATTGCACACGTCTAGAGTCTCAGCATGGCTGTGACACAAGCGTTACTGAATGGGATGTTAAATGATTGTGTTCCGTTGAAGACGTAACTCCGCGTTCCCGACTGCGCTAGTAATGACGACGGCGTATTATGTTTGCAAACCATCACCACGTTAAACATGTGGTCCCGTGCAGCGGCGATGGCGCTACTCGCTGGCGGCCTACTACTGCCGCAAATCTGTCAGGCAGGCTCGGTACGTACTACCTCGGAGTGCCGTTCAGCTCATACGTTAATTCTAGTTCATGCAGTTTTATGTAGCACGCACAGGATTTCGCAAAGCATCGTTATGCACGGTAACGGAGCTGAAGTATAACCTTTCACACCACAGCAAATAATTAGATGGCAAGTACTTAGCACTTTCCATGGTTTCGGAAAGTATTTTAGTCTCATATCCATTTCAGCGCAGCTCATGACTTCATCCGGTGAAAGTGGCACGGGCCATACGTCCGCACGTCCTATCTGTTCCTATGCTAACAAACGGGTTGACCTAGGTTGACCCTCCTCCTGGCGCCATCTTGAATAGAGTTACTGTATAAGGTAGCATATACAGTAACTCTAATCTTGAAAAGCACGGCGCGCCACCTATAGTTCGTGGGCATTGCGAATAGCCTTTTAGCGGCGCGGAGGTAAAAAAAAAGGCTCGCATGTACTTGAGCGTTGGGGTTAGGTGTTTATATGTTACGCGACGAGCTTTAGTTGTGTGCGGTCCTGGTCTCACTAGAGAAATATTTCTGTTGAGTAACGTCTGACACTTCGGTACTTAAATTGTCCCCTAAAAAGAACAGAAAATGAAATGACACGGAAATCGCAAAACTGAGTTGCCTTGCGCAATTTTAACTTGTGGCAAAATTTATACGAAAACACCCGTGTACTTAGATTAAGGTGCGCGTTAAAGAGCGCTGATAGTCAAAATTAATCCAAACAGCGTAGTTTACAATTATGTCGTAGTAATTTCACGCTAAGCCACATCTTTTTTTCTTTACATTATCTTGAGCGTTTGTGTTGCGTTGTTTAAATTGACGGAAGGCAGCGGACATTAATCGTATGAAAAAATGTACTTTGGTCCCGTGAAATAACCGGACATTTGTTCCATTACTGTCGTGCAAGTAATCAATCGAAGAAATTTCCATGCTGTACAGTTACCTTTGTGTACTGTTACTGGAATAAAAACAAGCGTGTGCGTGCTAAACGTCTCCGTAGCGCTAAAGCGCTGTCAGCCACGTAGCTTTCCTCAGTAAACCTATCAACTGTCCTACATTTCATGGAGAACTGAATAAGAAATTCGGATGAATATTTGAGCACGCAGTGCACAAAGAGCTATTTCAACCCCTCGTGCATGAATACGGGCTTTCTTGTTGTTGAGGGACATCCAAATGAACAAGAAGTAAATAGTTAATTCAGTCGCGCTATACAGCAGTGCGTAGTAGGTGGAACACAAGCTAAACATGTACAAATAAAACAACAAGAAAACGTCACCCATTGCGAAAACGCCGACTGTCGCCGAAGGCGAGCAACCCGTTCGTTGGCAGAATGCGCTTCTCTCACAAGTAATTGTAACGTTCGGCGCGCTTCGTGCATTAATTCGGGAATGAAGAGCGCACATATTACCACAAAGCTGCAGTCAACGCATTTTGTTTGCCGGAAATCGGGTCACATCGCTCACAGCGAAGCGCTGGTGTGCACGTTTGTATACGCGCCGACAATCGCCTATCCACACAAACGTGGCGACGGTGCTGCCATCTGTAGCCCGATCTCGCGGCGACGTCGCCAGCGGGGACCCGTTGACCACCTTCCATGAGATTACTTCTCATTACCGCTTGTACTGGAGAACACTACCAGGTCCGCACAGGGATCTGACCAGAACTAATCGCCCTTCGCCTAATCTAAACGGACACGTTCCCATCCCCGGCCTACGTGGCCTTGTATACAGATATTTCCCCCAACTGCCTTGCCTGCCAGGGCGTAGAGAGAGAGAGGGGGGAGGGGTTCAAACCAACCCCCCCCCCCCGAAAATTTTCAATTTTTCTTGCGTATATATACACGCCACACATACGAACCCACGCGCCAACATACGTAAAGTACGGTTGAACCCCCCCCCCCCCCTCTGGAAAAAAATTTCTGGCTACGCCCCTGCTGCCTGCGGCCAATTGGCTTGCGCAACAAAAGCAGAAGACACCAGGTCACTGAGGCGGACATTTACCAATGCATCTCTCGCACCGCCTCGGTCGACCAACTCGGGGCCGTCCAGGGGGCCTGTGAAGCGATCGGGAGCCTCTGGATGGTACGCGCGGTGTCTGTCCACCTCGTATTCAGGGAAAAGGAGAAAATACATGCGTCATGCCATCTTGCACTAGTACCTTCCTGCACTGTTGTGGGCGAGGAGTTATGGAGTCGCCCTCTATCGGACGCGCCTCGATTGTGTGCTAGGTAGGATCTGTGTTGCCGGTAACGCGTTACAGATAACGCCGTTACCGGTAACGCGTTACTTTCTTCAGCAACTTAGTAACGTACTCGTTACTGTTTCGGAACTGTAACGGGTAGCGTACTTACGTTACCATTTTGCAGTAACGCGAGGTGTGACGCTACTCGTTACTTTTTTATTCCAATGATATCAAGAACGTTCCACAAAATTTTTTCGTCTCGTAGAAGCTACTTTCCCAGAGCTCTCCCCGATATTTGCGAAGTTAACCAGCACGAAAGGCGAGACGAAAGACACATGTACATACAGGACCAGTGCTGATCTCGCAAATGTCGCACCAACTTGCCCAGACAAAAGCTGTCCCCGATGTTAGTTCATCGCTGTGGTGGTCTGCTGTCGGCCCGCCAAGCGTTGACAAAGTGACCACACGCGGGGTCTTTGTTGCGCGGGGAAAATTGCAATGGGGAGAAAATTCTCGAAATTTCTTAAATGGATCTACTAGTTTCGGCTACCTTACTGTCGAGGTTCAAGTTGTCGTTGATCGTCGATGAATCGAAGCGAAATGCGGTCCTCGTAACCGTCAAAAGCGAGCTGTCGAGATTTTCTTGGCTTGCGGATATCAAGACTCCCTGAGCTCTAGCACAATGATGACTTCTTCGGAAATGCATTCTCAACATCATCGCCAACTGTAGACGAACGACTGTCTCGGTACCTTTGGTGCCTCATTACATCTCGCTGAGTGGGTTCAAGGAAAACCCGCGCGTTCACCAGCTCTTTCTGAAAGTGAATACAGGAGTGCCACGAAGCGTGTCCGTCGAGCGCCTATTTAGCGTAGGTGCGGACGTATTCACCACAAAAGGCAGCTGTCCCATGACAGCTTTGAAATGCGACTACTTCTTATATTCAGAAAGTTGCAGTTATATTAGGAAGTTCGTGCAATACTTTGCCACTGCTTATAAACATCGTTTCCAAAATTAGTCTTGCGTCTTGCTATCTGCAGCTGCGATTAGTTTTCTCGTGATTGAATTCCTCAGGAAGCGAGGCTGACCCTGAACAGCTTCACATACACACTCGCAATTTTTGCGGTACTTATGCAGGTTAAATTGAAAAAAAAAAAACATTTTGCGCGAAATTACTTTTTCCCGGATTTATACCATTTAAGATTCTTTTTTTTAGACGTTTGCGCATTAATTTTGTTAGCAGAAGCACGCCCTTTATAATTACTACAAGTTTGTTCAGTGTTGTTTTCTTCGCGGAGAGCGCTGATGGTGACATCGATCGTCTTATATTTAATGTCACATTGAGGAAATGGCCTTACCATATATATGCCGCAGAGTTAAAAGCCATCAAATATAACTGTACAGGCAACTTCAGGCCACTATATACAGTACACTGTAAACCTTTTCACACCCATATGGGTGTTTCAATCACTGAAACACCCTTGGCACACCCTTATTTCTGACAATTTTTTATTCAAAGGGGGCGGGTTAACCGCTTTATTTATATTTTTGAAAGCGACCCGCCATGGTGGCCTAGTTATGGTGCTCGAATGCTGACCCGCAGTTCGCGGGATCGAATCCCGGCCGCGGGGGCCGCATTTTCTGTGAAAGCAAGAATGTTTGAGGCCCGTGTACTTTGATTTAGGTGCACCCCAGGTGGTCGAAATTTCCGGAGCCCTCCACTACGGCGTCTCTCATAATCATATCGTGGTTTTGGGACGTTAAATCCCAACAATCATTATTATTAAATTATTTTTGGAAGGGTGTTAGGGTGTATGTTGGCTTAAACACCCCATTTCACTTTTGCCATAAGGGTGTAGTTTTTATATTACACCCTTGAAAATTGATGCATAAAGGGTGTAAGTCCGTGAAGAACGCCCATAAGAAGGGTGTAATCCTGCCTGTTACGCCCTTTCCGTGGGGTGTAAGGGTGTGAGTTATAGACACCAAAAACACCTATATGGGTGTAATATGGTTTACAGTGTATAGCAAAGGAACGGCACATTTGCGCAAATTATTCTCGTTAAATCAGTACTTTGGGCTTTATAAAATTCTTATTGTGGGTTCCTGCAGCGAAGATGCAATATGATTAAAATTTCTCATGATGGAGTAACGGCAGAAGTAACATCCGTTACTTTTTTCGGTAACGGTAACGCGTTAACTTTTTTTTGTTAACGTAACGAGTAACGTATTTAGTTACTTTTTTTTTTCGGTGACGCATACAACACTGGGTAGGATACCGCCGGCGCATTGCCCAGAGGATACCAGAGGTTTTGCTGTCGGCGCTCTACAAAAACACCCCGCGGAAGCCCTTCGGGACATTTCTGTAAGTACTTTCGAAACGAAATATGTTCTTTACTGTGAAAATAATAATTTTACACGAACAGAAAGCACAACATAGTTTGCAGTCGCTGTCTCTTCGCAGAAAACGGAGCGCCCGCTTCACGCGGTCACAGCGTTGGAGACCCCTGAATCGGCTTCTTTCGTGAAAGGCAGCCAGTCGCTGAGTGCAAACTATGTGAAATGTCTCGTTAGAGTAGACTGCCCGTATAACCAAACGGAGCATAACAGAAAGAAGCCCCAAGACAGCAGTCGCACAGGTTCGCGGCGACTGACTGTGCTTCTACATGTATGAGCGTCTGTATGTATGTCCGTACTCATGGTTTCGCTTTTGCTGCGAGCGCGTTTGGCACCATGCTGGGAACTTTAGGTCGCAGAATATGAGAATTTGTGAGTACACAAAAAACTATTCTTGCGAGGACGCTATCAAAGCAGTTCAAAACCGATTTCGTTACAACTATACGACTTTGATGCACCTATGGCAACTTTGTGATGTGCCGTCCCGACGATTCAATGTTTCTTTTAAGGCGAAGGCCTTATATGTCTCACCAAACACGAAATTTGACCGTCGGCGTCCCGCGTCGATCGTCGGCGGCGTCGGGGGCGAGTGGTGCAAAAGATCATCATCACGTGATGACGCCACCATATGATGTCATCATGACGTCACATATCGCAGAAATTTGTGGCGTCATTATGGCGTCAGATAACGTGATGTCACATGATGACGTATTCACACGACACAGTCGCTTTGCATTGCCTCCGTGATCGACGGGCCGATCACGGAGGCTGTGCAAAATCTTTTGCAGAACGTTTTTGGAGGGGGGCGAGGGAGGATCGATATATACACTGACAAGAAGAAAAAGATGGCTTTCGCCTTGCAGCCATCTTCGGCGAATGCGTAAGGGACCTTGTGAGTTTTTTAATTCAACGTATGTAAACAATGACTTGCGTAACTGCAGCCGATTTTGTGGACGCTGAGCATGGGGAAGGTTCTTAGATCGTATCACACGTGGTCAAAGGTGGCGCCTTTTCCATCCTGCGGGAGATATCATTAGCCGGCGGGAAGCGCTCGCAAGCCATCGTCTCGGTGCGCGCTGTCTGCTACTCACCGAACATCGCAGCCCCGACGCAGTAGCGAAAGTCTTTCGTCGCGGAAGTGCTTGTTGCACACACGACTGGTAGCCGATGGCTGCTTGCCGGTTCTTAGCTTCACAACCCACGCTTCGCGCAGTTTCTTGTCCCGCGGTTACCGATGCAGGCTGACGCTGGGCTCCGTTGCATAAGTCCGGCACTGCGGCACCTAGGAGTAGAGCACCATGTCCGTCACCTTCGGAGGCAGCCACTCCTATTAAAATGGGTTCAATTGTGTTCAAAATGCGAGAAAACCTCCGCATTTGAACAGACCGCAGCGCAGGTCTAACTTGAAACTCGTTTTCAAAGCACACGGCAGCGCTCCACAAACAGCCGACGCGGCCGCTGACACCACGTGATCCTGCCAAGCACGTCACGCCGACGGTGGCTCCTGCGTTTCCAGTGGTGGGCCTCGCGCCCAATAGTCGTGGTTACCATAGAGTTTCCTAAAATTAACTAGAGGGGACTCTGGCGCTGCGATCGTTCAGCTACCATGGGAATGATGGGTAGCACACAAATTTGCCTAGTCTTCGTGCTTGCGGCTTCGAACGTACTTGTGGCTTTGTTTATTGCTATGTTTTGGTTTTCTTTCGGATAAAAGAATGAATCGTTGTGAACTTCGTGACAAGATTTGAATCGCTGAGCCTAAAGAAGTTAAAGTGGCGAAGTGAAACTGCTGACTTTTGCTGAAATTCGTTTTGCGACAAAGCGGATGCAGCCGACGCGGAGCCAAGCGGAGCCGAAAGTACGAAGTTTAGACAAATTTGTGTACTACCCATCATTCCCATGCTGGCTGAAGCGTCATGCGTTGCAGCTCCCATAGACACTAGCGCCAGAGTTCCCTCTAGTAAGTATTGTGGGAAACTCTATGGTGGTTACAACCGAAGAATCAATACAAGCGCTGCCCCCAGAACTGCGGCGCACCTGTCATTCATCTTTTGCAAGAGAGTCGTGCTATGTGGTTTCCGTTGTAACCATAAGCACTTTTTCGCTGCTAATGTAAAAATTCTACGCATAAAAATAAAAGTTCGTCGTCCCTTCCTAAAATATTACGTTTCCCCAAGAGTGATGTCGGAATCTTTACTGAAATTTGCACGTTTTTCCATCGAAAACCAGTGACACGAATATGTGTCTGAATCAGAAAATCACCTACCAGAAATGCGCGAAATGCTCTAGACGTCATGAAAATGAGCAGATGCGATTATATGGGACATATAAATTTTCTCTGGGTGGGACAGTGACGGCAGTACGCGCATCTTACACTTATTCTTAGGATAGTTGACCGCTTTGTATGTGCTCATGTAACAGCGCGTGTATATCATCGTCGTCGTCATCAGTGTGTGTCACTGCACACGAAGGCTTCTCGCAGTGATATGCAATCCACTCTGTCCTGCGCGAGCTAATTCTGTTTTATGCTTGTAAATTTCTTAATTTCGTCGCTCCACCAAACCCTTTGTCGCCCTTGGCTGCGCTTCCCATCTCTTGGTGCTCATTCCGTCGCTCTCCCAACTGAAATTGGCTGATGGCCGATGGTTGGTAAACAACTGGGCAGCGCTCGGCAACCGGTATTGTCGGCCGACCAGTGGCCGCCCAAAGTGGGGCCCTGATCGGCAACCAATTACCCTGGTGTTTAGTTGGCCGGAGACGTTCAGCCAACGGTCGGCAAATGATAGGGAAAGAGTCGGCACACAATGCTCGGGCGACCAAACGTGGTCCTCCGTAGGGCCATGCTTTGCTACCTACCACGTTGGCCAGATACTATGAGCCAGCGACAAGCTGACATTCCATTATATTTTTGGGCGCAAATTTTTTTCCTACACCGCGCGCATTATTTCTCGGTCAGCGAAAATATTCTTGTTTGAGCGTTCAGCGTCGGCTGTCACTAGATTGCGCTAGATTATTCGCTCAAGATTATGTAATCCATGTGCACCACCTGATGTCTACAAGGTAGGCCTACGGCCTTAGGCCTATGTAAGAAGCCAAAGGTCGGCCGGTGTAAGGCCATTAAACAATCCCAACCTCGGCCCAGCTCTGTCATCCAAGCTCGGGCCACGGCCGGCGAGGTCGGCCATGCACGTTGGGCCAGCATAGAGCCGAGGTCGTTTTTTCAGTTGGGTCTAAATGAGCACCTGCTATCTTTCCTTCTCATGACGTTACCTGCCCAGGTCCATTTTTAGAATGGTAGCTGTACTCCTCCAGGTACAAATTCAGAAAATGCCTTGTTCCGTGATCTCACCTTCAAGCTCAGTCAAGGTCGTGCCGGCGTCACTGAGCTGCGTAATCACCGCAGAAAATTGTTTACATATTACCCGCGAGATGGCACAAGGTTCTTGCCAATGAAAGAGTTATGCTCTATCACGACCGGTCTGGAGGCACTCGCTCGCTCCTTCCTTTACGGCCTGCGCACGGAGGGCTGTTTCTGCCTATCGCCGCAGCTTCGTGGGGGCGCTCCGAGCGAGCCAACCATAAAGTCCCTTAATAATAGAAAGTAGCGACACTCTCCTCCATATCCTCGTCAAAGTGTCCAACCCCCTTTCCCAAGTGTCCAAACCATATTTATATCCTCTCCCAAACGGCCACCGTGCGGGCGCCGGCCCTATAACCCGGCTCGCGCCACTTTTCTATCAAGAATGCTATGTCACGCTGATAACGCGCGCAACGTTGGTGACCGCGAAGTCGGGTTCGGCGAAAAATGAAAACGTAAGAAAAAAAAAAGAAAGCGGTTCGCGCGTGTTTGCCGGGCGACGGCCCGTGAAGCGGTGAGGTGGAAGGCGGGAGAGGAGGGTGCTCGGCGTGGCGGCTCGGTTAAAAGAAAGACGGTACTTTCCCAAAAATATCCAGGGACTTTAGCCAACCATAGGGTGCCTGAATGGTTTCCCTCGCCGGCCGCTGGGGCGAGGGAAACCATTCAGGCACCCTAGCCAACCACAACAGGTGCTTTGAAGTGTAACATACTTGCGGAGTTTTGTGATACCATTTGGCTCTAAGTGTATCTAATCCGCCGTGTGAACGATCTATAGCCATGGTCAAAAAGACCATAAAGTGTTCAGGATGCGGAATGGGGCGGAAAATAGAGGTTTGTGAGGATGAGACGACAGAGAGAGCTGACGCCAAGTGTAAGCAATGCGAGTTACAGGCGAAAATGGAAATAATGATGGCCGCCCAGAATGAGCTCATGGTGAGAATCTCCGAGCTGGAGAAAGCGGTAGCGACAGAGCGGAAAAAAACGATGACTATGGCGGAAAGGCTTAAGTCAGCCGAGGAGGGATTAGCAAAGGTAGCCATGCCAGCAAAGGTAGCCATGGTGAACAAGGAAGCAAGCGACAGCGGGAACAATGGGGCATCGACCCCCACAGTGGTAGGCGCGAAGGGGGAAACAGGTTTGGAAAAGACAGGTGCAAGGGTCACAGGACCCACCTTCCGCGAAGTAGTCTTGGGAACGGGAGGGGACAAAACAACAGCAGTAGCACGCGCTAGTAACCGGGGCAGTGGCCAGGTGCGGGACAGTCCAGCAGAAAAGTCGGATCACGTGATAATCGCCGGGGACTCGAATTTAGCTACATGCGCAGAAGCAGTCAAGGAAAGGGTGAGAGGCGACAAACGAGTTTTAATAGGGAAGTTCCCGGGACATAGGCTGGGATCAGTGATGAGACAAGCTAGCGCAAAACTCGCAACTAAGTCTAATGGACGTAACCTCTTGATAATCGCGGGGGGTCTAAACGACGTCTTGAGTAAAGAATCAGCCGAACTAGCGACCACATTGGCGAAAGGGGTCGATGACATGCGTGCCATTTCCCCTCAGGTGCAGATAGTGGTATGCACAATACCGGAGGTACCGGTGCGTGACGACAACCTGCAAAGAGCGGTTGTCGACGCAAACAAAGAGATATGGCAGATGAGTAGAGAGAAAGGCATCGAGGTAGTGGAAATACACAGAGAGGTGCACAGGTGGGGTAGTTTTCGAAGAGACGGAATACACTTCGATAGGAGGCTTGGCCATGAGGTGGGTTGGCGTCTTGCAGGACGTGCAGTAGCTTTTTTGGGGGGCACGCGGGCCCTTCGGTGCCCAGGGTAGCTTGTAATGAGGAAAACAACCAGGGGGACTCTTTGACAGGTAGTATAGCGAAAAAACAGAGAAAAGGTAAAAGAAGGGAGAAGGCGCGTGTTGCAATTAGTTACATTAACATGCAGGGTGGCAGAAAAAAGGCAAAATGGTTAGAGATTGAGGGACAGTTAAACAAGGAACAGATAGGTGTTTATGCGGTTACAGAAACACACCTTAGAGACTTGGAAGAGCCACCACATATTGAAAATTATGTTTGGGAAGGATGTAACAGGATCACATCAGAAAGGAGAGGTGGGGCAATTGGAATGCTAATTCATGGCAGAACAAAATGGGTGAAAGTGAAACGAACGTGTTCAGAGCACATATGGGTTTCGGGCACAGTAGGTGGAAAGAAAAGGTGGCTAGGTGTAGCTTACTTGTGGACAGGGAACAACGTTTTTAGATTACCGCCATACGCCTGCAAATGCTGTGTACCTATAGCATGCGCCCATTCTAATACGTATCGACCTTCTTTTACAGCAAAGCTGTATATGAGTATGGGCGAAACCTACATTTTCAACATGAATTTTCGGCAATGTATATACTTTCATGTATTTATGTACCCACTCACACGGGCCGTGAAGGGCCTGCTGTATACTTAAAAAAAATATATATATATATATGAAATGCCCTTCTATCTGCCATCGTCCTAACCATAGGCGTGCGCACAAGGGGGGCAGGGCCGGCGGCCGCCCCCCCTAATCACCTAAGAGGGGGGCGCAAAATCTGCCCTGTACATTGACCCTTCTAGTCACCTAAGAGGGGGGGGGGGGCGTAGGGCGGGGGAGCGCTGCGATGAACCTTTGCCCCCCCCCCCCCCCCTAATGGGGAACCCTGCGCACGCCTACGGTCCTAGCCGACCTTTCTTTCTACCATTACTTCTCATGCAATGTCTAGTTTTGAGACCTTTGAGTATAATAAATAAATAAATAAATAAATAAATAAATAAATAAATAAATAAATAAATAAATAATAAATAAATAAATAAATAAATAAATTTTCACCTCATTGGCTCAATAAAATTTCCTTAAACTTGCCGAATTACTAAGGTACCTGACTTGGCTGGTTGGATATTCATACCGATAATAAAAAGCGCGAAATGAATGAATGAATGAATGAATGAATAAATAAATAAGTAATAAACAAAGATATGAATATGAGGACGTGAACATCAATTTACATCTGTTCTAATTAAGAACGGCTGTTTCATAAATTCGTGGCTTATTCAAAAAGTATACCTTGTTCAATTCTATTCGCTTCTGTCACTATTCCATTCGGCCTCAAAAATCACTGTTCGCACACCCCGCAACCGCTACGTCGGTTCAAGCTGGTTACGATGACGGAACTGTACGGGAAGCCTTCACATTAGCTTTATTTTCTTTTTTGCGGATGCGACCTTTTCTTAAGACCTTAGGCTTTTGGAAGTGTCTTGGGCAGCAAAATGCTCTGCAGCAGTGGTGGTCCGCCTCGGTAGTGCAGTGGTTATATGGTACTCGACGGCTGACCCGAAGGTCGCGGGTTCGATCCTAGCCGCTGCGATCGCATTTCGATGGATGTGCTAGAGGACCGTGTGATGTGCGATGTTACTGCACGTTAAACACCTGATGGTCTAAATTTCCGGAGGCAATACTACGACGCGCTTCATTATCATATCGATCGTGGTTTTGGCACGTAAATACCCCAGATATTATTGCAGCAGTGGTGTCCTTGTGAACGGGACAACCGACACTTATTATGTCACATCACAGTCCCGAAGTGCGCCAAGAAGGGTTCAAAAAGTCTCGAAACAGACCCAGTTCCTTTGCAGCTAAACTGAAAACAGCTTGGTTTCAATTCCTCTAAACATAAAAAAGCTCTCACGAAGAAATGTCGCGCTCCGGCTTGCCGAAGCCGAAGCGTACCCCGAACAACACGGCGCGCTGCACCTCGGCATGTCGAGAATCGGCGCTTACACTTCGCGGTATCTACTCAAATACGTACGCACGATCACAGCAAAGAGCTCATGCCTTGGTGGAACGCGTGAAACCTCAGAATACATGAGTGATTAAAGTGCGAGCACGAATAACGCAGCAAAAGCACGCGGCTGAAGCAAGCGTCGCCCTTCGTACTGCATCTCAACCGATCTCAACGCTACGCCAGCGCCACCTCTCGCGACGGCGACAAAACCTGGCCGCCTTTCGAAGCTAGTTTGCAAACTGAAATAATCTAAAAACGTTGACAGGGAATAACTGCAGAGAAAAGAATCGGGAGATAGTGAAATGCATAAGCACCGATATTAAAGAATTTGGTCATGATGCCGAAATAATCCTTCTAGGGGACATGAACGCTCACATTCATGACCTTGAGGGATATTCAGACTAGAGCATTGCACGGGCTCGGGCCTACCCGAAAACCCGGGCCCGGCCCGGCCCGTGGGCCGGGCCGGGCCGGGTAAAGTAACTTTCACGGCGGGCCCGGGCCGGGCTCGGGCCTGAAGCTCAGGGCTTAGGGCCGGGCCCGGGTTTGAGGTGGCGGGCTCGGGTCGGGCCGGGCTTGGACTTTGCTCAGTCGTTAAAGGGGCACTAAAGTGAAACACTGCTGAATCTGGTTAGACTGATAAAGTGTACTCTGAGAACTCGAATGTCATTAACGTCGTCATCATAAGTTTATTAATAAAGGAGAAAGTGAAGGTCAAAGTTCAATTTTTAAATTTCGCCCTGAAAACTCCGTGCGCGACGTCACGGATTTCAAACTGTGTTTGTCGTATCTTGCGGACTTTGGCTCAAAGAAATTTCCTGAAACTTGGTATGTTAGGTCTATGGCCCCCTCAGAGGTCAATTTCTACCGATTAGGAACTACGTAGGCCCCTGTGGACACTGTCAGAGCCTATGACTTCATGGCGTCTTCTGCGCGAACTTCAAGGTGTCGTCGCCACCCGCATTTTATTTTTGTGCATTTTATCGCTTTCCAAGAGCCTTGTCGTAGCGAGCACCGTGATTTTGGAATTGTAAAAGAGCAATTTACTGATTATAGTAAAATCGTTCTTCTCTTCATAAGTTCGTTCCACATACGTTGTGCATACATATATGCTTCACATTTTATCTCAGAAAAAAAAAACGCTTTTTTTCTGTGGGCCAAGCTATTTGGAGAAGTTTTATGAGGGACAAGTATGCTGCTCCTTGCATTTGGGGCTACATGACTTATCTGAAACAGGCGAGCTAAATGTAAATAGACCAGGCGCTTATATGGTTAACATATCGCTATACTGGGCTTTATTTGCATTCGCTTTCATTTTATGTCACAAATGTTATCCTGTAATCGCAGTAATAAATGTAATATAATAAATTTATAACTCGCAAGATCGTAACTCTGTGATCGCAAGAGCGATCACAGAGCTCCAAAGCGGGGAAACGTTCTTGAAAGTTCCAGCTCTTCACTTAAACGAAAGAACTGCACGGAGTCTCGTTGTATATAATTCCTATGAAGACATTCTTTTTCCTTGGTTCCGTCATGACTCCCAGTGGTCATGTGACGCAAGATAGACGTGCACAGCCTGCTTTGTGTGCCCACATTGTTAACGTCTGAGCTTTCGTCTTGCTCCGCTATATAAGGGGTCTCAAACTGACCTCAGCTAACGGGCCCCATTCACGAAAATTTACTCCCGCAGCGGAAAGGACAGTGACGAAGATAAGTGGGAGGGGGTTTGGGTCGTACCAAATGTCAGCTAACGTTTTGAAAGACCTTTATCATATCTCCTATATGGATAATTTCTGAAGGGTATTCGGAGGCAGAATTCCAACAACATATGGATACCTATCTCCAAAATTACTCAAATCTGGACGCCGATTCTGAAATGTAGAGTTTTGTTTAACGATTATGTATCAACACATGGTGGCTGCAGGGGGTACGTGCCTCACGAAAAAAAATGCTCTAGCCCTGTCATGACTGTGTAGGTTAAGAACGTACGTACTTATAAAGAAAGAAAATGGGACAAAGACAGTTATGTGCGGGGCGCGTGTTTGAGGCCCCTTTGCTATATAGTGCGCGAGCTACATGATACTGCCGCAACAGCGTTGAAACGTGCAGGAATAGCATAGGCCCATCAAACAAGGCTTGGGGTAAAGTATATTCGCTTGACGAAATATCTGGCTTGAAAAACGACAATTACGAGTTCCGGGCGGGGTGATATCCCTTTATCTCGAACCATATGCATCCAATGAGTAAGCTTCGAGAAGCTTATTCGCGCCTTTATTACCACACTGGTAACGAACCCCGAAAATTGATCGAAATCGCTTCGTCCACCTCATGCCAGTTTTACCCGGGTAGCCTAATGACCACCTTCTACCAATACAACATCGTTAGGAAGGCGTACGCCACTATAATATGAAAAAAGAAAAAGAGCACGGTGCAAACCGTGCATAACATACACTGCTGAAAACTTCAAGCAGAAGCCCTCAAAGAGGAGTTTTACAGATGACATATAAGAGTGGCGCGACGTTCGAGAACAAGAGAAATGAAGGGGTGAGCTGGACAGCTATGTTCATTCTGCACAGGTCCACGAAGGTATTCCAAATTTGCTCCAGTGGTGGTTGTTAAGAACAACGACTGCCGACGCCTTAGAATTCGCAAGGTAGATGTGCGCCCCTGCGGCTAACGCAAGCAGTGCGGGAAACGTTCAGCGCGGCAGGATAGGTGATGCAACAGCACATGGTGTGATTATAAAGCCGGAATCTCTTGACAATTTCATTTTTTGCACAATAACACATGAAGAAATAAACTATAAATTATGCCACAAAAATTATAGGCTGTATACACGTTGTCCCACATAACTTGAGCCAAGATTTTGAAAATGAAAGGCACTTCAGAGGCAAATTGAACCAAAGGTATACTACTCGCACTGGTCTATAGATACTCAGACTATTTTTTTTATTTTCCCCTAAACTAATTAGTTAATTATTCTTAATTACCTAACTTTTTAATTATTGGCTGAAAACTCAAAATATTAACACTGAGCTGTAGAGCACTTTTAGAAACCACGGACTGAATTGTTTCCTGTACGATACGTCTCGTGGTGTTACTTTTACCGCGTTGTAAAGAAAGACCGCGAAATTTGAAAAGAGGCCACGTGACGGACTGCGAGCGCACTGCTATAGTGCTGCTCTCAAGCGTGCAACCGGTGAACGAGGCCACCTACGGCTGCCACGGGGAAGCGACAGGATGCCTTGAAAGTGGCCGATGTTTGGGCGTCCGTCTTTCGTTCAATGACGGTGCAAATGCACGCTGCTGGCCGAGCGCTACCGCGGTGATAAAGCGGTCATGACTGCGAGGAAAAAAAACAGCAGTTTGATTCTGATTCATGCAGAAAGAGCGAAACGCGACAGAACGATGAAAGGCCTCGACGGCTGCTGCAATTTCGCAGTTTGAACAAAAAGAGACCGCACAAAGCATCTGCATCGTGCGAACCATTCCTGACGAGCTATATTTTTTCAGGTGCTCCTCAGACACCCGTAACCCTTCGTGTTCTGGACAGCAACGTTACACAGTGTAAGCAGCTGACATGCCGTACTCGAATGAGCAACGAGCGAATATGGTTCTGGCCCTAGGTACTACATCACGCGGACACAGAAGGCAGGCAGTTAAGCTGTTTCAACGCTATCATCCAAATGCGCGGCCAAGCTCAATGACCATTGCGCGTACATATGAAACGCTGAAAGAGAATGGGACATTTACCACGAAACGGCACAAATCTTCAGTTTTGGGCGAGGAAGTGGAGAGAGATATCCTGTCCGAGTTTTCTGCAGACCCCCAGGCAAGTGTCCGTAGTGTGGGTGCTGAAGGTGGTGTCTCGAAATCGTCGGTGTAGAGAATATTAAAGAAGAGACAACTTCATCCCCACCACGTGCAGCTGCACCAAGCATTGGAGCCTCGCGAGTTCCTGAATCGCACAGACTTTGCAAACTGGATCCTAATCTCGACAGAAGAAGACCCAGGCTTCGTTAACAAGGTACTTTGGACCGACGAAGCTAACTTGTCGCGCAATGCTCAAGTGAACTTCCACAACGCTCACTGTTGGAGTGACAAGAACCCTCACTGGGTTTGGCAGGCGCGTCACCAATATCAGTGGTCATTCAATGTGTGGTGTGGCATTTATGGTGGTACTATAATCGGACCTGTCTTCGACATCACACTTACAGGCGAACGATATGTGAACGGTATCTTGGATGGACCACTTCAAAATTTTCTGTGCGAAGTTCCACTGACTAGTGTTAAAGATATCTGGTATCAGCATGATGGAGCTCCTGCGCACGGAAGCAGAAAAGCGTGCAATTGGTTGGATCAAGTTTTCCCGCAGCAGTGGATAGGGCGGCACGGGCCCATTGCTTGGCCAGCAAGGTCTCCAGATTTAAACCCCCTTGATTTTTTTTTGGGGGGTACGTCAAGAGTCAGCTATACCAGGCACCAACCACAACATCAGGTAATCTAAAAAAATAATACAAGTTTCCATCTCCATTCCCGAAAGCATGGTCAAGAACGTCACGGAAAATCGGATAAAGAGATGCCAAAGTTGTATTGCAGCAGATGGCGACCTCTTTGAACATGTTTTGTAATCGCAGCTTAATTTTACGAGAACCGATCACTGAAAAAAAAAAAAGTCTCCTCATGCCGTTCGCCTACCCACCAACACCCGTGACTAGCTTCACGTCTTCGCCTCGTTTACGCATCTCAAGTTCAAAAGCAATGTTTTATTTATCCGCCTTGGACGTCCCGATCCAGGTGCGCCCCGATCCAGGTGGCCGTGCCGCAGGCGACCTCGTTCACCGGTTGCACGCTTGAGAGCAGCACTATAGCAGTGCGCTCGCGGTCCGTCACGTGGCCTCTTTTCAAATTTCGCGGGCTTTCTTTACAACGCGGAAAAAATAACACCGCGAGACGTATCGTACAGGAAACAATTCAGTCCGTGGTTTCTAAAAGTGCTCTACAGCTCAGTATTAATATTTTGGGTTTTCAGCCGATAATTAAAAAGTTAGGTAATTAAAAATAATTAACTAATTAGTTTAGGGGGAAATAAAAAATAACCTGAGTATCTATAGGCTAGTGCGAGTAGTATACGTTTAGTTCAATTTGCCTCTGATGCGCCTTTCATTTTTAAAGTCTTGGCTCAAGTTATGTGGGACAACCTGTATACTAGCACTGGTGTGATATTTGCAAATAATATGCTATGCCAAATAGTTTTTCTTTTCTTCCTTTTGGCCGCTTATACGTATTTCTAAAAGTAAACGGGGTGCACGCGGTTCATTATAATTTTTATCTATAGGTTTGTGTATTTACAACAAGGTAATAAATTTGGCTTTCTTCGCCTATTCCTCTTCCTGTGGCAAAAAGCTATTATGCTGAAGACAGGTTCTACATATCCAGAAGGGTGCACGATCGGCTTTGTCGTTACAGCATGCTTTAAATTTCAACAGAGAGTGCAACAAAAACAAAGTGAAGAGGGCGTTCTGTTCTCTATTTCAGATTTTTAATGCGCTCCCTATTGAAACTGAACTCTTGCTGCGAATCACTTTCCTTGATACAATATTATCTGCTACAAAACGCCCTTGATCCCCATTGTATTTGCAGAAAAAAATAGGTGCACATTATACCACTGCTGAACAAACATCCATTGTGCCCAGTGTGTCCGCTCAGCTGTTTCCACCGTGAGCTCCTTTTTACGAGAAATTACCGCAGGTTAAAGTATAATTGTTAGCGAAACATGAGCCAAGAAAGCGTAGATATTTGCCAATTAAAACACTTTGCTGTCCATTCCATGTTCGGACAACACCACCTAGGTTAGTGGTTCGGGCCCCTGTCGGGCCCGATTTGCGGTCGGGTCGGGTCGGGCCGGGCCGGGTAGGTAAAATTTTTTCTCGGGTTCGGGCCGGGCCCGGGTCTCGCTTTCAGTCACCGGGCCGGGCTCGGGCGGGTAAACTTGAACGAGTTCCGGGCCTGGGCCGGGCCCGGGCCGAGAATCACGGCCCGTGCAGTGCTCTAATTCAGACACCAATGGCAAGTTATTGCTAGATCTCTGCGAGCAACATAGTCTTGAGATAGTTAACGTGGGGCTTAAGTGTGAGGGGCAGATCACGTGGGAAGTCGGAAACAGGCAATCGAGCATTGATTACTGTCTCATGACAGAAGGAATATATGACAAACTTAGAGAGATGAGAATAGACGAAGAAGGCATTAACAGCTTGGGTAGTGATCATAAACGCATAATATTACAAATGGGATACAAAACTGAAAATAAGAACATAGAATCAAAGTTTGGCAGCTCGTATCTAAATGACAAACAAATAACAAATATAGCCGCAAGAGTCGAGGAAAAAGTAGACGAACTACCAGGCAAAGACTGGAAGTATAGTGAGTTGCTACATGTAATCACGAAAGAAATGGAAATAGAGAAGAAAACTATTTGTTGGAAAGGAAAGAAAAAGCCAAAAAGTTGGTGGAACAAAGACATCCGGGAAGCGATTGAGATGCGACGTCAGGCATCACGGGAGCACAGACAGGCAAAAAAGGAGAAGCGGCCACAGGACGAAGTCAACCAAATATGGGACATATATTTAGAGCAAAAATCCATTGTGCAGAAATTATTCTAGGGAAAAATTAAAGGTGAAAGTGAACGCTGGATGACAGAGATTCGCGAAAAAAAGAAGGCCGCGCCTAGGATATTTTGGAGCCACCTAAATGCGCTGGGAAGGAAGTCTGTCACAATGCAACAACATATGGTAGATGAAGGAGGAAATAAATTGGAAGGATATGATGCGCTAGGTTACATCCGAAAGATAACAGCCGATTAGTTTAAAAAGGTGCCCCAGGGGTTTCCCCCGGTGAGTAAAAGTACGCAAAGGAGTGCAACCGACGAAGATGTAGTACCAGAGAATTTCAATTGGAAGAAGGCCGAAGGGAAAATTCCTAAGCGCACTACTCCGGGCTCAGATGGGGTTCCCGTCAGCCTCATTAACGAACTCGGACATAACACTAAAGAAGCACTGCTGAAAGCCGTAGAAAAGTGCTTACAGGAGAGGGAAATACCAGACAGTTGGCGAAAAAGTAGAATGAACTTAATCTATAAAGGCAAGGGAGAAAAGGATAACATTCGCTCGTATAGACCGCTAACAATTACATCGGTGCTATACAGGTTAGCGATGCAGGCAGTAAAATTAAAAATAGAAGCGTGGGTAGAACAAAATGATATTTTGGGAGAACTTCAGAATGGATTTCGAATCGACAGGCGGTTAGACGATAATCTGTTTGTTCTTACCCAGTGTATAGAAATATCTAAAATAGAAAACAGGCCCTTATACGTAGCTTATCTAGATATCACCGGGGCGTATGACAACGTTAATCAGGGAATTTTGTGGGATATATTGAAGGAAGTGGGCATAGGTGACGACTGTGTACAGCTTTTGAGAGAAATATACCGAGAAAATACAGTTTGTATAGAATGGGAAGGAATAAGTAGCAAGGACAGCGTTGAAATTAGCAAGGGGCTGAGACAGGGATGTCCTTTGTCCCCGCTGTTATTCATGCTGTACATGGCGAGGGTGGTAAAAGCGCTAGATGGTAGCAACATTGGATTTAATTTGTCACACAAACAGGCCGGAGCGATGGTTAAGCAGAAGCTTCCAGGTCTATTTTATGCTGATGATATTGTCTTATTTGCGGACAGTGAAGATGATATACAGCGACTGGCAGATATATGCGGAAGGGAGTGTGAGGCTCTAGGACTAGGATTTAGTGCAACAAAATGTGAATTGATGGCATTCAATGATCACGGAGACCACACGGTCTTAATACAGGGCCAAAAAATACCGAGGGTAAGCGAGTACAAGTACCTCGGAGTATGGGTAAATGAGGGGGATAGATATATGGATGTACAAGAGAAAGAATCGGTAGCAAAGGGAAAGAGGAATGCTGCAATTATGAAGCACAGAGCTTTATGGGGATACAATAGGTACGAGGTGCTTCGAGGGCTGTGGAAGGGTGTGATAGTTCCGGGGCTTACATTTGGGAACTCAGTGGTGTGCATGAAGTCAGAGGTGCAATCAGGAATTGATGTAAATCAAAGGACGGTGGGCCGCCTCGCGTTGGGCGCTCACGGGAAGACGACAAATGAGGCGGTAAAGGGTGATATGGGATGGACAGGCTTTTAAGTGAGGGAAGCGCAGAGCAAAATTAGATTCGAAGAGAGGTTGAGGAAAATGAAGAAGAGTAGATGGGCAGAGAAGGTTTTCAGGTATTTGTATAGAAAAAGCGTTGACACGCAGTGGAGAAAAAGAACTAGGAGGCTCACCAGTAAATATACGGCTGGCAGTGCGGGCGATATGGCAACAAGGAGCATTAAGCGGAAGGTCAGACAGGCGGAGATGACTTATTGGATGACAGCGATGGAAAAGAAGCCGGCTTTGAGTAACTACAGAAAAGGAAAAAACGAAATAAGGAGGGAAAGGTTTTATGATAATTCAAGGGGAAGCGCTTTACTGTTTGAAGCAAGGTCGGGCTGCCTTGGAACGCGTAGTTATAAAGCGAGATTCAGTAACGAAGAAGAACAATGTACATGCTGCGGGGGAACTAAGGAAACGATGGAACATGTACTGATTGAATGTGGCGATATTCACCCAGGTATACGTGTGGGCACGAGTCTACATGAAGCCTTGGGTTTTAAGGACAACAATGGAAAGCTGAACACGTCCGCGATAGAAATAAGTAAGACACGGTTAGAGTATTGGTGGCAGAAAAGTAGAGATAAAGTACCAAAATAAATAATTGGGGAAAAAATGGTCATTCTGCCTTAAGAGGCAGAGAGATGGACCGTGAATTTATATTTTTGGTATAATAACATAGATTTAATCAATGTAGATAAGGCATTAGGACAACATGAAACAAGGAAGTTTTTTTTCTTTCTTTTTTTTTCTCCTTCGAGCCTAGTGGCAGACATGTCACCGCCCCATTATAAAGGGGACGCTCATAGCATCCATCCATCCATCCCTAGAAAGTGACTCTAGCCAACCCTAGAGTCGCCAACCCGCTCTAGAGTTACTGTATATGCTACCTTTAGGTAAAGGTAGCATATACAGTAAATCTAACCCGCTCTAGGGCTGCTCTAGGGTGCCTCAAATGAACGAACGAAGGAACGCTGCGATCGAGGCGCCCTAACCCGCTCCCGGCCGTTGCGGAGGCTAGCGCGCGCAGGGAATGCTCGGCGTCGGACTTGCCGTGGCCCTTGGCTCTCTGGGCCGCGCTAAACAGGCGTCACCCCCCACCCCCAAAATGTACTGCCGAGGCTGTGGTGTCAGCCTTTGTACTGCGCAGCCCAGCATGGCGGCGTTTTTTGTGGCGTTAGCTACACTTGCCTAGCCGGAGCCGATTTCGCGTGGAGGGTCATGAGCCGTGCTGCGCATGCGCGAGGATCAGTGATGTCACACAGCTGGGTCACCGGAGCTGGCATCTCACGCGCTCTCCGACACCGCCGCGCGCGGCTCGCCGCTGCTGGTCTGCGCGTTCGGGAGGAGTGGTGTCGTAGGCGCAGCAGACACGCTGGCGCCGGCGCGCGTGCAGACTCCGCCACCGCCGCGCGCGGCTCGCCGCTGCTGGTCTGCGCAGCATTCGAGAGGAGTGACGTCGTATCCATAGAAACAGTGGCGCCGGCGCGCGCGCAGTTATTCGTCTTCGCTGTGCAGTCGCCGTCTGACACTGCGCTGGGGCCGCTGGATAGCGCCTCTGACTGGCGTTTGCAGGTGGGTAACGCCATGGAGAAGGAGAGCGCAAATGCTGCTCGACGGCGCAGAAGAGCCGAGAAGCTTATCTCATCGGGTCCCGAAGTAGTTGCCTGGCAATTAGCGGTTCAGCGTACGAAGAATGAACAAAAGAAGGCTAATAATCCTTGACAATATGGAAAGCTAAGAATAATCAGCTGAACCTTTGGCTAACGCTACGTATATCCTGTCATAGCCGAGCTAAGCCACTGCAAATTTTTCTCTCCTGTGAAAAGGTCTATATGGTATATGCACGGCATCAATGCGATGGGAACATGGTAGCGAGTATAGGTCGGCAAAAAATGTGAAGCTCACTCATACACTCTGACCAGAGGGCTCACTCGGACTAAGACTCACCAAAGGTTTCGCCAACCGGACTCACTCGTACTCAAACTCACTAAAAATATTTCTCAACCGGACTCACTCTCGAACTCAGCAAAATATTACTTACTCGGACTCACTCAGCTCGATCTGAGTCTGAGTGAGTCGACTCATGAGTCCGTTCGCGTATAGTTAGCTTTTTCGATCGGGGTATCAATGAACTTTAACGCCAATATCTCGCATAATCGGTGCCTACGATACGCATTTTGATCTCGTACCGTCAAGTATACGAGTTATCAGTGGTTGCAATCCAGTAAGGACATTTTTTCTGACAGATATGACTCACACGAGATATTTTTATAAAGCACTTCCCGTCAAAGAGTTTGTGGGATGAGGTCAAGGCACCTCCTCCCGTAATTCGAGCCTCTAAATAATAAATATTGAGCTGGCATATGAATGCTAGTTCGTTGAAGTATGTGTGAGTAGACGTGAGTATAAACGTGAGCCGACATAAGGCTGGTAAACTTATTCTTACACCGTGGGCTGATAGTAATGCTGAAGTTTAGTATATGATAACTCTGGTCATTTCCGCTTATCAGAAGAGGAGGTCCAAGCCGCTGATTCGCCCGCTTCTGTTGCTCGGGAGAGCATCGACGCGGTTATAAGAAAGTCTTTTTTTAACACGAAAGTGTTTTATGCCGGGGTCCACCAAGTACATCCGTCACGGATATGACGTTGATAAAATGGACACCAACGGGTGAGAAAGAAAAAAACCCAAGAAAATAATACCCCGATGGGAATCGAACCCACGACGTTGCGACCACGACGGCAAGCGCCCGACGCGCTACCCACTAAGCCATCTCGGGAGATGCTAAGTATGGCGCGAACGCGCGTTATATCTTTCATACATTCTCTTTCGCGGCGGGCGGAGCGGTGCGGTGCCGCCGTCTGTGAGAGGTGAAAAGAAGTAATACTTCACGATCCACACTTACTAGCGCTTACTCCGAGATTGCACGCGATATCTGAGGTCATGGTTAAAGCGTCTCGATACCAGAGAGGTAGAGTGGCCGCGCTGGCGTCGCCGAGGCACCCTTGACGCAGTTACGTTCTTTGCCTTTGGCTTCGTGTTAGCGTGCGTCGGCTCATCGGAGTAGTGCGGTAGTGCATCTTCCACGTGCACCAACGGGATTTCTCCGCCGCCGACTGCTTCAATTGCGAGAGCACTGACTAACAAAACTGCTGCAATATGCGTTGCAGAAAGGACGCGATTTCGACGGGCGAATGTCATGCCTTGGTGGAGCGAGAGCAGCGCCTGCGAGACAGAGGCCAGCGGGACGCACGCGTTTGCGGCTCAGGCTACGAACCTCTACCTCCCGTGTTGCTGAAGCGCAGTGCGTGTTATGTATGCATGAGCACAGGCGTCGGCTACCCATTACTAGAAAGCACACACCGTGCCGTTTGTCTCCTTAATTGACGACGCTTTGAAGAAGTGCATAACGGGTACCAGTGTTGATTATGAGCTTGTTGACATCATCCTTACACGGTATTCACGATTCGCTGTGTCCAAATATATGTTCACACCGTCAGCTACCACAACAGTTTATTCATGATCATGGGCGTTAGTCGTCGCGATAGACATGCTGTCAACATGGGTGCATCCACGTCAAACGGTGCTATAGCTGCCAAACACGAATAGACGTTGTACAAGCTCTGATATATCATTACACAATAAGCACTACTTCTGTGAAGACGCGTTTCACTTTCGTGTTATACCGATTCCTATGACGGAGGGATCAGCCATGTTTTTTTTGTCGTTTTCTGTAACTTCGAGAAATGAATAACATGATGAATATTGCATTTGGCCCGCATGTGCGATCATGCGTCGCATCAGAAGGCTCAGCCGCATGATCCGCCACCGACCGGCAGAAGAAATGACGCAAAACTTATTCTTTCGGAGAAAAATGGTTTAGGAAACGTTTGTTTCAAATGCACATTCCGGCCGTCGCTTTACTTGAAAATAATAAAATTTGCACATTTTTTGTTAAAGGCATCATAATTCGTGCTGTAATATTGAAGTAAATACTTCAAAAAGGTGACAGTCAATACGTAATGAAGACGACCGTTGTTTTCCGCAAGTAGCTGTGGGTCGCAATCACAGTATCAGGAATAATAATAATAATAATAATAATAATAATAATAATAATAATAATAATAATAATAATAATAATAATAATAATAATAATAATAATGGTAAATTGTTCGAAATAAAAAACGCACGGTAAAAATAACATGAAATGGAACGTACTCATACAGTCTTAGGCAGGCACTAAACTAAAGCAAAAAAAAAAAAAAAAAGACGAGCCCAAGTCGCATCACACAACGCTGAGTACCTGCATACATACAGAGTCCAACGCCACACGAGTCCAGATGCAGTCTTCAGTGCGCTGGTGAAGAGATAAGAAAAATGTTCAGATGAAATAATGCACGCCAGAGACGAAGAGGAAAAAAAAAAACCGCTGTTCCACCCGCTTCTGTTGCTCGGGAGAGCATCAATCGGGTTATAACAAAGCCTTTTTTTTTCTGTAACTTCAGGAAATGAGTAAGAGGATGAATATTGCATTTGGAACGATAGCTTCTACGAATGATACACTACAGAAAATATTGGAAAAATTCATCCACCAGTCGGCCAATTCCCTGCATTGGGTATAAGTAGGGCTCCGTGTTTTCGGAGTTTATTTTCCTTGAAATTCGGAGAGTGTTTTTCGGAGTTTATCTTTTGGGAGGAAATTCGGTGTTTATCAGAGTTTATTTCACGTAAATCTCCAATTTTCCAAAATACGGCGTTTAATTTTGCATTATAAGTTGTTGCAGTGTGCTCTTATTAATATTATTTCCAATGAAAATGCGTTGTATTGTTGCTGATAATCCTGTTCCTCCATCCTTTCAGTTTTTTCTCACTTCCTGTCATTTATCCTGTTAATAAGGCTGTTGATGTGCACTGCTGTAAACTCGCCAAAGTGTACTTTTGGGGGGCCAGGAGCTAGTCAAGCTGCTTCTCAGCTTTTTAGGGGCGAAGCTCCTTAAGGCGGCACCCGTTCGTCCCTCGTAGTCGTAGTCGTAGTAGTCGTAGTGCGTAACCAGTCTTACGCTTTGACCTCCAAGGTGGTGCCGGTGGGAGATTTTTCCTGTGCGTTGTTGAACAATAAAAAATTCGCAGCGTGCGCGTTAACTAAAAGCCGAATTCTTCTGTCTCTCATTCCCCATTAGCAGCCATTGGCATGTTCCAGTAGGAAACGTTAGTAGAAGTAGAAGTGTAAGTGTTAGCTAAAAGCCGACTTCTTCTGTCTCTCGTTCCCATTAGCAGCCATTGTTTACCTCCAAGGTAGTGCCTGGTGAGATTTCTCCTGTGCGTGATTAAACAATAAAAATTTTGTTCAAAACGCCGTTGATTGATGAAATAAACCAACGAAAGACGCCAGATGTTTTGTAAAAGCAAAACGAAAGAACGCCAGATGTTTCTAAAGCAAAACGAAAAGACGCCAGCTGCTTAACGAAAGACGCCAGATGTTTTCTAAAGCAATGGTTTTCTAAACAATGAAAATTCACAGCGTACATGTAAAATTAAAGTGAGCTGCAAGTCGTCATAACTCATCGAACCTTTAACTAGTATAAAAGCGCCCGATCTCACGTCGGTGATGATGTACTGGGCAGAATTCACGGAAGATTCACGGTTTACCGATGAACCTCCGCAGCTTCGGCCACTCATCATCATTCACTCCGCGGATATTCTGTGATTTTTTCTCCCAGCCTCCCTCACCTTCGTGATGAAAAATAAAGGACCTATAATAATAATAATAATAATAATAATAATAATAATAATAATAATAATAATAATAATAATAATAATAATAATAATAATAATAATATAATAATAATAATAATAATAATAATAATAATCATCATCATCGTCATCATCATTATCATCATCATCATCAATACTCCGAAATCTTAGATGAAATAATATCTGAACACGAAAACATGCGAACACATTAAGTGTATTTTAGATGTCTGGAAGGTTTGAGCGCACAAACACACATACATACAAGCACAAATACTTGAATACAAAACACCTACGTTTGTTCGTATTACAACCTTAAAGCTTGTTGTAATAGACGCAAGCATATTTTACGAGGTTGCTGCCGCTGATGGAAGTGCACTCCTTTCGATTGATGATTCCCAGCTTTGAAAATGTTCTTTGAGCGTTGAAAATACCATTTTAAAATCGGAGTTTATCGGATAAATCCGAATTGTCAAACATTTTACCGGTCGAGTGTTTAGCGGATTTTTTCGGATTTATCCGAAAACACGGAGCCCTAAGCATAGCAAAGCCTTGTATGGCATAGTATAGCAGGGGGTGGGAAAGGGAAGTGAGGATCAGTTATTTGAGGGTGAGGAGGAGAGAAACGAGGATGGGAAAGGGTAAAGCATAGCATAGCCATGTATATATGTAGTATGGTATAGCAAGGGGGTGGGAAAGGGAAGGGAGAATGGAGAGTGAGGAGGAGGAAATGGAGGAGGGGAGCTAGTAAAGCATAGCGTAGCCTTGTATAGTACAGTATAGAGAGGGGGTGGGAAAGAAAAGTGAGGTGAAGAGGGGTGACGTGAGGGTGAGGAGGAGAGGATAGGGTGAAGCCATGTATAGAATAGTATAGCAAGGGGTGGGAAAGGGAAGTGAGGATCACTTATATGAGGGTGAGGAGGAGAGAAACGAGGATGGGAAAGGGTAAAGCATAGCATAGCCATGTATATATGTAGTATGGTATAGCAAGGGGGTGGGAAAGGGAAGGGAGAATGGAGAGTGAGGAGGAGGAAATGGAGGAGGGGAGAGAGTAAAGCATAGCGTAGCCTTGTATAGTACAGTATAGAAAGGGGGTGGGAAAGAAAAGTGAGGGGAGGAGGGGTGACGTGAGGGTGAGGAGGAGAGGATAGGATGAAGCCATGTATAGAATAGTATAGCAAGGGGTGGGAAAGGGAAGTGAGGATCAGTTATATGAGGGTGAGGAGGAGAGAAACGAGGATGGGAAAGGGTAAAGCATAGCATAGCCATGTATATATGTAGTATGGTATAGCAAGGGGGTGGGAGAGAGAAGGGAGAATGAAGAGTGAGGAGGAGGAAAAGGAGAGGGGAGCTAGTAAAGCATAGCGTAGCCTTGTATAGTACAGTATAGAGAGGGGGTGGGAAAGAAAAGTGAGGTGAAAACGGGTGATGTGAGGGTGAGGAGGTGGGGATAGGGTGAAGCCATGTACAGAATGGTATAGCAAGGGGTGGGAAACGGAAGTGAGGAGGAGGAGGAGGGGAAGGCTACCGGCTCCGCTGTTTCCTCGGTCTTCGCGCCACTAGCTGCCTCATTTTTTTTTCTCTTATTGTCAACTATGGGAATAAATCGGCGACCCCTGTTTGTCCTCTGATGCACTCTGCTCTCTAACTCTTAATGTTGCGCCTGTCATTTTTTCGTTTCATCGCACACTTTCTTCTCGAGTTTCTTTGTTAGTCTCCAAGTTTCTGCTCCACGTGAGAACTGGCAAAATGCAATGGTTGTACACTTTCCGCTTTATTGACGGTGCTGAGCTGTCAATCGTCAGTTGATGTCCGCTCCAGCCCCTTATTCTTCGGCGAATTTCCTTCATATGAGCAGGCTGCCTTGTTAGTAATTGACCTAGATATGCATGCTTTAAGCTGTCTCGTTCTACCGCCGGACCACCTATCGTTGTCTTCTGCATGTTCATCTTCAACCGTACTTTAACGCTTTCTCGCTATCGATCATTGTGCAATTCATCGTTGGCACGGAGCCGTGCTCCCGAAAGGGTTGCAGAAGCCGTTAATCTTTATTCCTATATATTCCCACTCTAGTTGCTTAAATACTTCTTCTAAATATGAACAAAAATTGAGGGAATGTATCTCTTCTCTCAGCCCTTTCTGCATCGAGATTTTCCAGCTTTTTAGCCGAGTAGCTGTGGAATTCTGTAGATATTGGATATGGTGATTGTATGTTTCAAGTACTACTTGGCTACACAATGCCTCGAAAAAGTGCTGGTGTCCATCTAAGGGGGTTCTTGTAGAGGGATTTTTTAATATATATTGCCCAGATTTCTCATTTATTTGATTGATCACACGAATGTTATCCGTCGTAGGGTAGGCCCTTTCCTGAAGCCAGCTTGCTCTCTAGATTGATTTAAGTCAAGTGTGCTTCTTATGCCCTTCGAAATAACGTTCGAGAGTATTCTGTATAATATCGAAAGTGGGCTTATCGGTCTGTAGTTTTTCAAGTTTTTTACGTCTCCCTTTTTCTGTGTTAGTACAATATTGGCGTTTTTCCAGCTTGCTGTTACATTGGAAGTCTTGAGGCATTCTGTGAATAGTATCACCAGCTTAAGTATAAAATATCCTCCATCTTTGATAAAATCAGCTGCTATGCCTTCTCCGGCCGTATTTCCGCTGCAGAAACCCTCTCACCGCGTCGTTAGTTACACGCGGAACCTCAGTGTCTTTTCGCTATTGGTCTCACTCACGGTAAGGCGACCTATATTTGAAGTCCCGAAGGTCGCGGGATCGAATCCCGGCTGCGGCGGCTGCATTTTCGATGGAGGCGAAAATGTTTGAGGCCCGTGTACTTACTCCAGGTGGTCGAAATTTCCGCAGCGCTCCACTACGGCGTCTCTCATAATCATATCGTGGTTTTGGGACGTTAAACCCCAGATAATATTATTATTGCTATATTTGAAGTGTAAAGTTCAGAGTAGTCCTCTACCACTTTCATTATGTCACTGAAATTGCTAATTGTGTTCTGCTTATCTTTGATAAGAAATGCACAAGGGGACGGTTTTTCTTCGCGTGTGCACTATAAGCGCACTATAAGCATAAAAAACAGCAGCAACAAGAAATGCCCATAGACGAGAAAAGGATTTCGTACAATCCAACTTTATTCGAAGCTAATTTTGTTCGTCGTACGAGTATAAAATGACGCGGTTGAGACGCTAAGCTTGCGAAACGTGTTACGTGGGGACGCTGACAACGCGGGATGAATTGACCTGTTTGTTGTTCTCGGAGAGTCGAGGAAGAAAATGGTATAATCATTATAGCCGCTTTCATACTTTCCAACTCAAGAAGAAAAAGAAGTACATACAAGGAAGCTTTACGCGTATACGGGTCGAGGTAAGAGCGTAGTAAGACGGCGTGGCAATGCTCCGCTTATTCGGCAGAAACGCAGAACAGCACAGCCATTGGCCACGTACCTGACAGCATGCAGGAGGGGGGGGGGTATCAGCGCACGCCTGTTTTTGCGATTGTGCAGGAAGTTGAAAAGAAACTCGCGCGAGCTACCAGCGAAGCAGTCGCC
This sequence comes from Rhipicephalus sanguineus, assembly GCF_013339695.2. Taxonomy (NCBI): domain Eukaryota; kingdom Metazoa; phylum Arthropoda; class Arachnida; order Ixodida; family Ixodidae; genus Rhipicephalus; species Rhipicephalus sanguineus. The sequence continues at coordinate 185,873,434 of NC_051176.1, forward strand.
CAGAAAGAGACGGAGGAGGGCCGTACCGATCCGGATAGCTACAGGGTGCAGCAGCTTTACGTACTACAGCGTTTCACCGTCAGTCACGGTGCATTGGCTGTGCCGTCGGAGGGGCCCAGTGGGCTGGACGAGGCAGACCGGCCATGCCTTATCTGGGTCGGTGGCTTTTTCAGTGGGCCTGGCGGGATAGAGGCCGGGAGCGTCCGGCCATTGCTTCCTTCATTGTGCGGAGGCGGCAAAGCGTGCCGTCCATTGATGCCCCGCGATTCAGGATATTGGGCAGACCTCTTTGGAGCCTGGCGATCGGCACATTTCGCCTGCGCCTTGGCGGCGCCACGGTCCGATTTTGTTTCGTTTTTCAGAGGTGCAGTGGCGCCGACAAGACGCACGCGCACGAGAGGCACTGTGGGCATTTCACACTGCCGAGGGCTGCCTTCATGCCTGGCCGCAGAGAAGACAAGCGACAAGCCAAGCAAATAGCATGGCAGACATTCATTCCAATGGAGAAGTGTTGGTAAGATAGGCCCCTGGGACAAGGTTACCTGGGCTTGCAAAGAAGCTTGTAGAATCGTCGTACCAAGTAAGCATTGGTACATGCCTTGACAAGCATTGGCGAGCGCCGTGCTATTATTCATCTCTAGTGTTGGCGGTAACTCGTTACAAGTGACGCCGTTACCAGTAACGTGTTACTTTTTTTTTCGGTAATGTAGTAACATACTCGTTAGCATATTGGAACTGTAACGGGTAAAGTACTTACGTTAGCATCTTTCGGTAACGTGCGGTGTCACGTTACTAGTTACTTCATATTACAATTATCCCAGGAGTTTTACACAAAACTTCTTCGTCTCGCAGGCGCTACATTTCCGAAGCTATCCCTCTGTCGCAGCAGCTGAATGCCATCGGCCTGCCAGGCGTTGATAATAGGAGTATCAGGTAATGTGTCCGTCGAGCGCCTATTTACCGTATATGTGCGGACGTATAGTAAGTACATATTCTCTAAGAAGCGACGCAAGCTCTCCGACGACACCTTTGAGCTCTTTTTAAATTCTACAAGTTCAAGGTGGAATACTATAGCACTGTTTATTAGTTTTGTTTTGGAAATAAAATTCGCTTCTATCTGTCTGCATCTGCGGGTATACGTTTCTGGTTTGTGAATTCCTGAGCGAGTGAGGCTGACCTTGAACAGCTTCACATAAACACTTGCAATTTTCGCGGTGATATAAAGGGACAAAAATTATTTATGTTGCAAATATTTTCCCCGGGACAATGCAATTTAAGCATTTCTTTATTGCTACAAGATCTGCGCATATGTTTTGTACGTTAGAAGAAGCACACCATCAGAATTACTGTAAAGTTGTTGAGAGATCAGTGTTGTTATTTTTCTGGAGAGCGTTGATGATGAAATCTCATTTTCTGTGCAATCTCACTTTGAGAAATGGCTTTACCATATATACCACAAAGCTATAAGCCATCACATGTAACTCTACATTTAACTTTAGGCCGCCATAATATTGCTAAAGTCCGGCACACTTGTGCAAAGTATTCTCGTTATATCAGTTCCTCAGCTAAAATCGTTGCTTGGGCTAGAAGTTTTATGGGAAATATAAATATGAGCTTTATAAAATTGTTGTTCTGGGTTACTGCTGCGAAGGCGCACTGATTAGCATTTCTGGCCATAGATTAACGGCAGAAGTAACGTGCGTACGTTACTTTGTTTCGGTAACGGTAACGTTAACGCATTACCTTTTAAATGCGAAGCATTTCGTAGCAAACCCAAGGCACTTTGAGCGTTTCTATCTACGTATCAGATATCTATCAATGCAATTTGTCATCGCGCCGCTAATCAAGGACACGACATTGTTTTACAATGGCTGCCGGGTCACTGTGGCATCAGTGGTAACCACCTCACTGACGACGCTGCCCGATGTGTCCACAATGGAGCGCCCACACTGTTCATACCCTTGTCAAGAGTAGATGCAGCTAGAGAACTTCGTCACATCGGGCATAATGCGACGCTTGCGCACTGGAATTCTCCGCTTAACTCCAATCCTCGCCCTAAGAACCTTGAATCATTACTCCAGCTACAACTGCCATCCAAGATTTCTCGACGTGACGCTACAATGCTGTGCCGGTTGTGGATCGGTGTAGCGTGTACTAACTCATTCAGCCATCGCAATGGCATGGCAGATTCATCGATGTGCGAAAGCTGCAATTGTATAGACATGTCCAGGAATTCGGGACATCGACAACTAGCGCCATCTGTTGAGTTGGCTGCTGAGTGGCAGCGTCACTGAATGCGAAACGACCTTTAAACATTTATTGTAGTGCACCGCCTCAATATACGCTTAAATCACTTCGTCCATATAATCTGGGAGTCACCATCTCACAGTGCGAGAAGTTTTGCTTTATTCCCATAAACTTCCTGGGTTCGAGAACCACTCTTATGTGCAATGTGAAACTCCATAGGAGAGAACTTAAAAATTTATATAAAAACAATGCGCCCTCACCTGCTTAAATAACTGAAGTGATTCAATCTAGATGATTCATTCTTCGCACCTGTGAAGTTTGGCTGATGTTGGCGAAGTTTCTGAGGTTCGACGGGAACTTTTGTAAAACGGTGCATTGCAGCAAAACTATCTTATAGGGGTGAATGCGCTTCATAGTGTTTTCGGTGGCCCCAAAACACGTGAAAATGTCAGTGTTTTTATACAAGTTTGTTTTTCTTGAAGCTGCTCAAGATATGGATTATATGAATACTGTGGAGTTCTTCAGTTGATAATTAGCAATGAGAAATCGTAGGTTAATTAGAGCAGATGATCAAAAAGGAGAATAGTTCCTCGAAATTCAAAGTAAGTAAGAATTAACAAGAGACATTGATACGCATACGAATCTTCCTCTATTGAGTATATGTAATGAAAGGTACTGATGAATTTAACAATTTATTTAAAACTTATTGGTGAAAGCGGTCAGTACAGAAGGACATGTATCATATATATATATATATATATAGGTAGTATTGAACCTACACCATTGATATTAGATGGCTGTCGCATGTAACTAGCATTAGCTACTGTTATAGCTAATTACTCATAAAAGGTATAAAATATATGGTAATCGTACTCTGCAATTATTAATACTTACACTTAGTGTTAATTATGAAAGGGGTAAACAAGAATAAATTAATCGGGGGATCGCGTTGTAATGCATCACATGGAGTGGAGACGAAGACGATGAAAGGTATAAGAATCTTAAGTTTGCTAGTGAGTTATTAGGGTATTTTATCCTAATTAGATGTAAGAATCTCAAGTTGCTAATTCGTGATTATGGGTCTTTTAGCTTAATTATTATGGATAATTAACAAAATTGGCAATGACGTACCCTCAAGTATTCACACTGACTGAGGTTTACTCATCAACATTATGCCCATTTGCACCCTGACGATATGTCATCACTTCTAACGATGAAATCACAAATTTTAGGCTCATAATAGAACCCTTTCAGTATAGAAGCATACGTACATGAAATGTATACGGTATTCAATGTGTGAAATTAAGATCAGAGATAGATAATAACACGGAATTACCTTTAGTGGTAGTGATCGATGGTTAGTAGTCAGGGATGATATTGGGGGAAAATCTATGGAACCGAATGATTAAAGGTGACAAATGAAATTTTATGCAAGAGAAACATATTTTATAGTTTATTAGTGATCGTTGTAGGCAGTTATCAAGCGTGGGTAGATGGTCAATAAATTAATAGGACGATATCATTGTAATGCATCAAATGAAAGTATACAGGGAGAGGCTGAATACATTTAGAGTGTTTTGCTAATTGGCAATTAAGGGCTCTGCAGCACAATTACAATATTTATTTTTACAGCAGAGCTGTTATGTCCACCCGTTGTCCGACTCGCGATGTAGACAATGATCATCATGTCGGCGTGTTCAGCATAACTGTGCCTAGTTAAGCCAAGTGAATCATAGCCAATCCTAATTAAGCCTAGCTGAGCAGGGCAAAGGCTAATTTGCCAGGCATAATTAACTCAAAGGCTAATTAGCGATTATTAAGCCGAGTTGAGGTTATTGTTGCATAGTCGTGCTGCGCTCAGCAAGATGTGCCGAGCAAATGCTAATTAAGAATAAGTAATACTGAGTTAATTAGCGTTAATTATGCTAAACAGTTCATTAGGCTTAGATTGACTTTGAATGCAAGCTAGTCGAGGCCGAGCCTCGAATGTGCGAGTTAGGCTAATTAAGCTAATTAAGTTATAATTAAGGCTAGTCTGACTTGGGATGCAAGCTAATCGGGACCAAGTGTCCAATGTGCCACTAAGACCTCTTAAGCTATTGCATGTCGGTGGGCTCGTTGGTTTGGTAGCATTGTAACGAAAAAACAGCACATGAATATAGGGAGGGAAGGGGTACACACACGAGCGTTTTGTGTGTGCCCCATCCGTCCCTGTCTTCTCGCGCTGTTTTTCCGTTACAGTGCTATTAAGCTAATTATTCTAATTATCCTGCCTAAGCAGATTCATTTGGTGTTGTGGTTTACTTGTGACTGGTACTTGTGATTAATTTGGTGTTGTGATTTACTGGTGTTGTGACCTACTTGGTGTTGTGATTACCAAGCGATACCCAATGGAACCCTATCAACACCTAGTCTATATATTCGTGATTTACAATGTGATCCCTTGAACACTTCGTGCATCGGCGTGTGAATGCATGTGTCGACACTTAGCTGGTAAAGCCAGGACCAGCCAATTGTCGACCAGACCCCCTCTAGCCCAGCTTTGCACGACTCAGTGCAAGCTGCGCGAATTTTTAAAATTAGGTTAACCCAGAATTCACATTAAGAATGACTCATTATACGTTGATCTACATTCGCACCTTGGCATGAAGTGCATTACTAATGAATGTCGACGATGAATTCAACATTTTAAATGTAGGGGTGAAAGCTGTCAGTGTAGGACATAATTAAGATAGATAGCTAGTATATCAATCTATGCAGTTATAGTACGATGGCGGGAAATAATAGGATGTCGTTAATTATTAGTAGCGATAAATATAATTAATTTGTAATCAATTGTAATTATTCGTTTAATATAGATGCCATTTTTCACTGACATGTGCCACAGCGCAAAAACTGGACGAAGGCTAAGAAAAAAAATTCGGCAGATCTCACGCGTTGTGGGAATCGGTTTCGTGCGAAGCAGTCATCGAGTACCTTTATGCTGTATTTTATGGCTTTGAGCCAAGCGTTACGAGGTGGATCGACGTGCTTTTGTAAGTGTAGTAGCTGTGTGCACATCGTGGGCTTACCAGGCACGTCGACAATACTGGCGTTTAAAGGGTAACTTATGGTGCGACGTAACGTCAGCCCTCACGTTAGAGCACATACGACAGTATTATACAAACTAAGTTCACTTTATGGTGCAATCAAGTGAATATCATACGTAACTTTCGTTAATGTAGGGGTCGAGCAATGCTTCAACTTCAATGTAGCTTGCTGAATCAAAGGAATACAAATGTAATGCTTATTAGACTGCTATACAAGCGGAGCCATCACTGCAACCACAGACGTTAATCTGATATGACTTCTGTATCGCAGGAGTACATATGTAGTGTTTATTGCTTTCTTGTAAAATTAGATAGCCAGCACCACAACCACTACTGAAGTTGCACCAACATTACGCCTGCATAGGCTGTTTTTTCAAACCAGTTTATAGACCTAGCGCCGCTCTGTTGTAGAATAGCTGATTGCCGCGCAGAATGCTTGGGTTCGATTCCTGCTGGGATCCTAATTCTTATTCTTTCCAATCGTCGGGTCAACGCTGCCGATGTCGGTTTCTCTTAACTCTCTCGCATTTAAATTACCAATGTCTGTTCTCGCCGTTCCTGGGTAGATATAAACTCTCTATCCCTTGTTGCGCATACCCGTACACCGCGGCCCGTGGTACACGGGTATGTGCCACACGTTCTGGAGGATAGTGTTTGACGACGTACGCGACAGGATTTTCACATTATTCATGCCATCACCCGACAGTCATATTTGTCAAATCCTCTTACCCTCCCATGCCAATTTTGGTCTACACCAAGTTAGGGAGGCGATCATGAGAGCACCGAGACGTAGGCGGCTAGATAGATAGATGGATAGATATGTGATAATATGGGCAGAAGAGCGACACCAGGGAAGACGACAATGAAGAGCGCGTGGGCGTGGGATCGAGAAAGCGCGTGACAGCGTTCGAAGCAGGCAGCGTGCAAGGGCAGATGGTTCTCGGCTGGACGTCCGGTCCGGAGAACTAGGCGACGTCCTCCAGGCGCTGTACTGTCCTGGACTCCAGCTGGGTGACTGGCCCAGGGACCAGGCGAACCGCTACTGTTCCGGCTGCCGTCCTGACAGCTGGACAACCAGTTAACGAGGCCTGGACTCCGGCTGGGTGACTGGCCCAGGGACCAGGCGAGGTTCCGCTGTTCTGGCTGCCGTGTGGCTGTGAGTTCCAGTTTGCTGTGGGCCGCTAGTACTGCTGCCGTTCCGGGTGGCTGGCAGGACCCCGGTGTGCTGCTGGGACGAACGCGGCGGCTGAGAGCTGCGGCTTTGTTGCGGAGCTTCGAAGCGACCGCTACCCTCCTGCTGCTGCTGCGGCGGAAGGCCGTGACATGGCGTGGGACAATTACCGCTGAGGACGTCAACGAGCGAGGCGGCGCGTTGCCCCGAGCGATCGGCGTCCAACAAGCCACAAGTTAAATACGGCGAGAGACTTCTCATTTAGAGACAAATTTAGTATAGGACTGCATGTGACAGCCTATTTTCACGAATACTTCATTAATAGTTGCTTTCTTTCTGTAAATATATTTGTGTGTGTGTGTGTGCACTCGTGCCTCGATTGTTCCTTGACTAGCGGTCCTGGGCCCAAACCCCTGACACTACGTCACAATCTGGCGAGCCTGCCAGGATACCGCTGTTAAAAGCATCGAAGGAAAATATCGTCCCTCGAGTGCACCCTCAGAGAAGTTCATCCTGTCATGGATACTGAGAAATTAGCCGCAGTAGGGTCACAGCTAGGCTTGTCCGGCGCAGAATTACGCAAGTGGATTGAGAACGAACAGGCAAGACAAAGGGATGAACGTGCTGCCGAAAGGGAGGCGAGCAAAGAAGCAGACGAAAGAGCTCGACAAATTCTTGAGCTGAAGCTAAAGCTTCAAGAAGGAGCTAGTGGAGCTGCAGCAGCTAACTCTGAGCCTATGCCTCTACCGAATCATGCCTCTTCGGTTCTCAACCCACAAAAACTACTGCCGTTGTTTGATGAGCGACGCGATGACCTGCATGCATACTTGCAAAGGTTCGAGCGCGTGGCAACAGGGCAGGAATGGCCACAAGATAAATGGGCCCTTGCAGTTAGCATGTGCTTAACAGGTGAAGCACTAACAGTGATCGGTCGCATGACTGCCGCTGATTCACTGGCTTATGATAAAGTGAAAAAGGCATTGCTGCAAAGATTCCGGTTTACCGCGCAAGGTTATCGCGAGAAATTCCGAAAGGCGCGACCGGAGGATGGAGAAACTGGAAGACAGCTAGCTGCTAGACTTTCAGGATACTTTGATCACTGGATTGATATGGCCAATGTCTCCAGAACGTTCGACAACCTCCGAGACCACATGATCGCTGAACAGTTTCTTCAGTGTTGCCATCCGAAGCTGACCGTATTCCTTAAAGAACGAGAATGCAAGTCCCTTCAGGAGCTCGCTGACGCTACTGACCGCTATCTTGAAGCGCAGAACCTCTCCAACCTAGGAAGAGTACCGGATGATGGGAAGGTGTACAACAAGACTACCTCAGATGCTCAAAAGAGACAACCTCCGAGGTGTATGTTGTGTAACCGTATCGGCCATCAAGCTCAGGAATGTCGCCGCCCAGTAAAGGAAGGGGTCAAGTGCAACATATGCGGAAAAAGTGGCCATAAGAGCGAGAACTGCTGGAGCGCGAAGGCACAGAAGGGCCAGAGTTCAGCATGCGTCCATGAGGCCACAGCCAACCAGTCTACGACTGTAGACTGGTTGGCTGGGGTGGCCACCCTGTATACGTTTCGTATACAGGGGCACCCAGTTTCGTATACAGGGTGGCCACCCTGTATACGAAATGTCTCTTAACGGTGAGGGTATCAGAATCTTGGAAGAATACTAAGATCATCTGAAGGACTTGAAAAATTGCAGACCGATCAGCTTACTGTCCGTTGTCTACAAGCTGCTTACAAAGGTAGTAGCTAATAAAATTAGGACAACATTAGAATTTAGTCAACCAAAGTACCAAGCAGGATTCCGTACAGGCTACTCGACAATAGACCATACTGACACTGTCAATGAGGCGATAGACAAATGCGCGGAATATAACCAAACCCTATATATAGCCTTCATAGACTACGAGAAGGTATTTGATTCGGTCGAGCATAAGCAGTTACGCAGGCGCTACGGAATCAGGGCGTCGATGAACCATATTTAAAAATACTGGAATAAATCTTAGGTTTAGGTGCACCTTAAACAAGCTCAGGTGGTCAATAATTCCGGAGCCCTCCACGACGGCGTCCCTCATGATCATATCGCGGCTTTGGGACGCTAAAACCACAACAATTATTATTATTATTATTATTATTATTATTATTATTATTATTATTATTATTATTATTATTATTATTATTAAACTGTCTGTATTGTATTGTTTATTTTTATTGTTTTTTTTGCGTGCGCCAGCACAAGGACCTCACGGTTGTTCCTGGGCACGTTAAATAAATGATTGATTGATTATTATTAACACATGGTACTGGCAGAGTGTTGGTTTATGTAAACTGAATTACCAAAAATGAAAGCTCGAAGCCTTTATAATCAACCTGGTTGAATGTTTTCTCCGTAGTGCATTGGTTTCAACCGCACTCGTCTTAGGCGGCAAGTCGTGTTTTGGATTTCTCATCTTGCAATATGACCGAAAAAAAAAATACAAAGACCAGGAGAAGCCATTTCTTGACTTGTACCCCGCGAAAATACACACTGCGGTGTAGCTTTTAGCATGCGACAACAGCGCCAGAAGACGGCCTAGCGAGCAAAGCAAGCAAAACTAGAGGAATATCATAACCTTCTCCCTTTTTATATGTTTTTTTTTATTCTGCGACAAGAGCATCTGTAATTCCGAAGTATCCACGTGCGCATTCACGTGGCTACTTGCGGATTATTAAAATAAGCAGATGATAGAACATGCATAACATTAATTTAGGCAAAACTCGGTATGTGACACTATCGCGTTAATGAGGAAGCGTGTGTACGGGGTTGTTTTTCACGTATTATTTCTGTTGTCCCCTAGCGGCCTATGTAAATAATAATAATTTAAATGATTTTACGTGCCATAACCACACTGTCATTATGAGGCAAGCCGCAGTGGGGAATTCTGTAATAGGTTTAAACACCTGGGGTTCTTGAACGTGCACCTACATCAAAGCAAGCGGGTGTCCTACATCAAAGCAATACGGCCGCCATAGCAGGCAATCGAACCCGCTACCTCGCGCTTAACAGCGCCATACTTTATCGGCCAATCGCTCCCACGGCGCATACACATTATGTCGGTGGCGCTGTAATAAAATTTATTTAGCTGACGCTAAGGAGACCACAGTAGCCTATGCTCTGGAGGGACATTAATAATTTAACTACTTTAACGTCCTTAGTCAATTGCATTGGTCGTCCAACCCTCACCCTGAAGCATTTTCAACCTCGCCCGTTGTTGCACAGACTCCGGGTATCGGCCCAGTCGAGTTTTGGTACCAATGGTGTGTTCGCGCCGCAAGCCGGATTTTTAAAATCACGAGCCGTACAACGCTCTCGCCTTAATGAATGATAGCTACTTAGCACCATCTGACGGTGCGAAGTGTTTATTGACATTATTGTATGATTGAGGCGATGATAATGAGGAATGCGAGGAAACCGAAGAATTTCATCATCTAAGATTTCTGACCAATTCGCGGTCAGTAGATTAGCAGGTGAACATCGTGTCTACCAAGTATGAAAATAATAAAAGGTAGTCCGTGCATCTCAGAGGGGGCCACACTTCCTGCGAGATGTGAGTCGCGCACTACAGCACACTGCTTTTAGCGGCATTGATTACAGCACGTGACTTCAGTTAACCTCCCATTGCGAGACGCTCAATGCGGTCACTCTAAAGGCGCCGCGAAGAAAAACAGAAAGAAGGTGGGGCTCGCCATATAAGCAAAACAGGGCACATCGCCTACGATACGTAAGGGAAGGCAGGGAAAAAACTCCGCTTGCAGAGTTCTTTCCCTGCATCACCTTGGCGAAGGTATAAGGCCAGCGTTAATAATAACATCTGGGGTTTAACGTCCCAAAACCTCGATATGATTATGAGAGACGCCGTAGTGAAGGGCTCCGGAAATTTCGACGATCTGGTGTTCTTTAACGTGCACTGATATCGCACAATACACGGGCCTCTAGCATTTCGCCTCCATCGAAATGCGACGGCCGCGGCTGGGATCGAACCCGCGATCTTCGTGTCAGCGGCCGAGCACCATAATCACTGCTCCACCGCGGCGGACAAGGCCCGCGTTGACAACAGTTTACCTTCTGGCGGCACAGTAACAGGGCAGTTCAATGCCTTCCTACTCTTGCAATAGTGAACAGCGAACTTACTGACAAAAAAAAAAAAAAAAAGAGAGACATTCGTGAAAGTTTGCTCAGCTTGCTCCAAACATCGCCTGGTGAGGTGCTACGTTGTCTTACGGTAAACAAACACACGACACAGAGAATAAAAATAAAACGCCTTTTCGAGACTTTTCCACGTCCCTTGCTCAAATAAATGAAATATTTCAGCTCGTAATCAATATATTAAACGGGTCCTGACGAGGGGCCTTTTAGCAAACTTTACCATGTAAAAATAGAAACGCGCTATTCTGTCCCGAATAAAGCTGGCCGCAAGAGCCGGGTTTCAAGCCGCGACCTCCTACACTTCTGCAGACTAGCATAGGCAGTCAAACAAGAAGGCGTGTTTCTCGATACCTTATATGAATCTAATCTGTTTCATTACTCTTTAACCAACACTTAGCAGAGAGGGAAACGCGTCCTGTGTAGCATGTCATGCGTAAGTCAATGCACTTTCCGACGTATAGGTATGTTGTTTAGAAATAAAAAGCGCGCAGTTATAACTAAAGCGACTTTGTTAAAACCATTCTTTTTTTAAGATCGTCGAACAATATTCTGCATGCAAAGGTATTCATTCTTCCTTTACTTCTGCTGCTTATTGAGCTTTCAAGAAAAATGTCTCTGGTAGCGAACACGGCCAGGCGTCTTCACATAATAGCGCAAAATATTGATTTTATAAATTGAGGCCAACAAAAATTAGGGACGTCAAGACACTGCACATTCGGAAACCCGCAATCGTCATCTCCCCTTCCCAAGCTTGCATTATTTTCTGGAAGTTAGTTTATTAACATTACAAAAACAGCAGCGCTAAAGGACGCGTTCTTGCTTTCTTTTAAGAAACCCGTCGAAGCCAACTACAATATCATCGGACGAAATATATTGAAGAGGCAGGGGATGAGAAGAAGGGCAGCACGCTCTTTCGAGAGTTCGTAGTTATCAAGCACAGCGAAGCGACTTGTATGTGTGCACCCTTTCAGTGCAACAGAACTGCTGACTCACAGTCGGGCAGCCCAACCGGGCGCTCGTCGCAAGCGTTGCGGTTATCTGTCGGCGACAGGTTCGCGCTCGCTGGTTGTCGTGCTTTTTTTTTATGTATGTATTGTGGTTTTCTCAATCCGCGCGATTACGGCAAGCGTCATCGCGCGAATATTGAACGTTGAAGGTCCGTACGCCACGTGGTGTGAAAAACGGTGAACTAGAAGCGATGTCCCGAATTCCTGGGTATGGACTATTCAACATCTCTTGTACCACTGTGCCTAATTTGATGAAGATCGCCGGACTCTCCAGTGTGCCTTGAATAGAGTGGATGACCGGCCCTTTAATTAAGCAAAGATCTTAGGAGCCTGGTCGCGCAGCATATCAGCCCAGAAAGCCACACGAGCCCTCCTGCGGTACTTGAAAAGAACCTTATTGAGCGACCGCCTGTGAAACTCGGCACTGTGTGTGTAATGTTACATGTGTCTATCTTTCTCTCTCTCTCTTTTACTCCTCTATTCCCCCTCCCAATGTGTAGGGTAGCAAACTGGACGCATTGTCTAGTTAACCTCCCTGCCTTTCCTACATTCCTTCCCCCTCTCTCTCTCTCTACGTATCTATCTATCTAGCCGCCAACGTCTGGGTGCTCTTATGATTGCCTCCTTAGCTTGGCGTAGACCAAAATTGGTATGAAAGGGTAAGTGGGTTCGACGAATATGACTGTCTGGTCATGATATGAATAACGTGAAAATCCTGTCGCGTACGACGTCAAACCCTTTCCTCCAGACACGTGTGGCACATACCCGCATACGGTAAGCGGGTATGCGCCACAGGAGATTGACAGTTTATATCGTACCAGGAGCGGCGAGATCAGACATTGGTAACTTTAATGCGAGACCAGTAAGATAAAACGACATCGGCAGCGTTTACCCGACGAATGCAAAGAATAAAAATAAGGATCCCAGCAGGAATCGAACCCAAGCATTGGGCCATTCGTCTTTCTCGCACGCGTAATCATGCAAACCGCAATTAAATTTTGCAGCGGGATATTTCGGGGCACAGACATGCTAGAAGAATTCTTCCAAGTGGAACTGTCTCCAACTTTTCAATACAAACATGCCCACTTGCTGCACTCATTAAAAATTCATTATTCAATCTTAGTTAATTGGGCGGCTGACAGCGATAATTATTGTCTCACTTTGTGTCCACCTGGATAAAAAACTTATCTGCAAAGGTGGTTTTCACGTTGTTCCCAGGGCTGAATTTTAACAAAACCATAAATCTTAACTTTGAACACCCGGTATATTTCAAACTCGGCGTCTATAGATTTTAGTCGTTCTGGAGAGCGTTGTCTGCATGTTTCTCGAATGCTGTCGTGTAATCCCCTTCAGAAATGACCCATATGTGATACTGTGGCGAAGATCTTCTGTCAAATGGCAGCGCTAGCTCACAATTTGTTCTGGAAAACGTCAGTTGCTATCTCAGGGTAACGTTAAGTGTGTGCTTCGATACGCACGAGGACGAGTTGACCAGTTGGGATGCATGCAAACAGAAAATGAAAGACACGCAGGTAAAATCACGCGGAGTGATTCAGCTTTGTTCACACTCACCTCTCAGTCGATGCCCCAGTTGTCAAGTAGCATTCCGATGGCGGTACCTCATTCCAATAGCGGACAACGTTTACCACAGCGCGGAGAGATGATTCAGTGCGCCACAAGTGACTGCGATCACAACCACAAAACAAGAATACAGCGACAACACACCGTACACCGTCGAGGGATAGCGCATACGACCAGAACACAACGCCGCGCATTGATACAAATTGGGCGCGAGCAAAGTTTTTGGATGGATGCTTTTTCACATGTCTTTGTTCCTATGCCACATGAACAATATTACTTTACTCCTGCCGTAGTTGTCATGGCCGTTTAAACTAAAAAAAAATTTGCAGCGGCTTAGCTCGGTTATGCCAGGATATACGTAGCGTTAGCAAAGGTTCAGCTGATTATTCTTAGCTTTCCAGATTGTCTAGGATTATTAGCCTTCTTCTGTTCATTCTTCGTATGCTGAACCGCTAATTACCAGGCAACTACTTGGGGAGCCGATGAAATCAGCTTCTCGGCTCTTCTGCGCCGTCGAGCAGCATTTGCGCTCTCCTTCTCCATGGCGTTACCCACCTGCAAACGCCAGTCAGAGGCGCTATCTAGCGGCCCCAGCGCAGTGTCAGACGGCGACTGCACAGCGAAGACGAATAACTGCGCGCGCGCCGGCGCCACTGTGTCTATGGATACGACGTCATCCTCTCGAATGCGGCGCAGACCAGCAGCGGCGAGCCGCGCGCGGGGGTGTCGAAGAGCGCGTGAGATGCCAGCTCCGGTGACCCAGCTGTGTGACATCACTGATCCTCGCGCATGCGCAGCACGGCTCATGATGCCCCACGCGAAGTCAGCTCCGGCTAGGCAAGTGTAGCTAACGCTACAAAAATTCGGCAGATCCCACGTACAGTGGGAATCGATGTTATGCGAAGCATGCGGCTGGAAGGTGACTGTGGCGTAATTTTTTTCTTACTGAGCGAAACGTACAAAATGACGCTAAAGACCCGTATAAATTTTATACGCACACATATATGTTGAAGAGTCGCATATGTGTTATATAACCAGTTGTTTACAGTTGGGTAACGCTGCCAACGGCAACGTGGGTATTACCAACACCAGAAGCGGTAAGCTGATATGTAGTGCTTATACTTGCCCCTAATGATGGAGAACACACGCACGTTTCACGAACCCATGTGTATGTGTGAAAGAGGTTCTTGACAGTTCCTGAACGAGGTCAGAATCAGTGAGTACCAGCAGCTGGTCAAGACTTGTTATTGGATCCGGTCGTGATCGCGGTGACGAAGGGTCCATGTGTAGTGAAGTATGAGGTACAGTATAGCTGTTACAAATCGTGGATGCCTCGGTCATTTCGTCGACAAATTGTATGTTGATAGAGCCGGCGACATGTTGGAACCTGCAGTCACCCTTGGCATTGGTGTCATGAGGTATAGGCCGTCGAGGCTGGTAAGCCTGGATAGTGCTACGTAGACCAACATCAGTGGCTGGCGTTTTTCGTATTCGTAGATTACCTGGGTGTATGTGGCCTACGTAGCCTAGTCTACAAAACGGCTGTCAATCACTCTGGCATCATCCTCGGTCAGCATGAGGCCATCGCCCAGCCTGGTAAGAAATGAAGGAGATACTGCGTAGTTCTGGCTGACTAAGTGCACTTTACGGTGCGATGATGTGAATATCATACGTAACTTTCCTTAATGTCTTCCTCCGGGGTCGAGAAATGCTTCAATACAGCTTGCTGAATCATATGAACACAAATATAATGTTTATTAGACTGCTATAAAAGCGAAGCCAACACTGGAACCACAGACGTTAATCTGATATGACGCCTGTATCGTACGGAGTACACATCGTAGGAGTATCATGTGTTTATTGCCTTCTTGCAAAATTAGATACCCATCATCATAACCACAACTGACGTTGCACCGACATTACGCTTGCATAGGCTGTTTTTCCAAACCATTTTATAGACCTGGCGTGGCTCTGTGGTAGAATACCTGATTGCAACGCAGAATGCTTGGGCTCGATTCCTGCTGGGATCCAAATTTTCATTCTTTCCGTTCGTCGGGTCAACGCCGCCGATGTCGGTTTTTCTTAACGCACTCGCATTTTGAGTTACCAATGTCGGTTCTCGCCGTTCCTGGGTATAGATATAAACTGTCAATCACCTGTGGCGCATACCCGTACACCGCGGCCCGTGGTAAACGGGTATGTGCCACACGTGCCTGGAGGAAAGGGTTTGACGACATACGCGACAGGATTTTCACGTTATTCATGTCATGACCCGACAATCATATTCGTCAAGTCCCCTTACCCTCCCATGCCAATTTTGGTCTATACCAAGTTGAGGAGGCGATCATGAGAGCACCCAGACGTAGGCGGCTAGATAGATAGATAGATAGATAGATAGATAGATAGATAGATAGATAGATAGATAGATAGATAGATAGATACGCTCAAAGTGCCAAAAGTTCGCTAAGAAATATGCTTCGCATTTAAAAAAAATGTTGATTTCTTTAGCGGACTGCTTGCTCACGCGCATGCTGACCATGCGGTCGAGGCTGGCTGTGTTCGCCACTGAGCCAGAAAGTTCCAGGGGAGTAAATGTCGCTCCCCATAGTCCGATAGTTACTCCCTGAGTTTTCACATGGCACCCTCGTCTTGCAGTCAATTCCTTCGCGGACTAGCTATTTGTTGCCGAATATTACAACGTATATTTGCAATTCGTCGAATATTGCAATGCGTATTTGTGGCGTTTTTTTTTTCAAGAAGAGCCAAATGCAGAAACCGAAACTGCGATAAATTTCGCGGGAGCGTAAAGCGCGCCTAAGTATCTTTAACTTCTAGAACAGGTGGAATTAAAATGGGGACACCAAAACAACCAACATGGTGTCATCTAATCTGTTCCATTTGTGTCCTCGTTGGTTTGCTATCGTGTTTACGTTCCACAATTAGTATATATTAGGGCGAGTTGGCACTTACTGAAGGACATTATGCTGTACGGCAAGCCTCGAATATAAAGAGCAAGAGACCGAATTTACTGCTTCTTTTCGCCTCTTAATGTTTCTTTTCAAGTTTAGCGCTACAGTATGATGTCGTTCTTGCGCTTCAAGACGGTATATATATATATATATATATATATATATATATATATATATATATATATATATATATATATATATATATATATATATATATATATCCCTAGCGGCTATCTCCCGCTAAAGGGGACAATGAGGGGATGCGAAGCACCGTTTCGGCATGTCGAGCCCGCGTTTCAGAGGGGAGAGGGGGAGTGGAGAGAGAAATTGGAGAAGGGAGGGGAGAGGTGGGAAGTGGAGAGGGAGAGGAGGAGTGGAGAGGGGGAGGGGAGAGGGCTTGCGCATGCGCAGTAAGTGTGGTCACGCCGCACACCACCACCACTACCATCGGATTGAACTCCGCCATAAGATGCTTCGCATCTAATATATATGTGTATATATATATATATATGAAATGAAGATATTGGGCACCGATCTATTCCTTGAAGAAGAAGAAGTGATCCGAAACGGCACGGCATAAAGCGAGCTCAGAAGAAGGAGAAGAGCTGGAGCACTTTTCAAGGTCTTAAATAGATGCCAAGAACAAGAAAACGATGCCGCCAGTCCAAAATAGGGCGCCTTTTGCCACAAAGCACCACTCGCTCTTCAAGTCTAGTCATCGCCATTACGCGCATGCGAGGAAGGACGGCACCGAGCACAAGTAGGATGTTAATTTTATCGCGAAATATTGTTATATCGTACATTCGCATCGTTTTAGACTTCTTTTATGGTTAATTCAAGCACAAAGGAAATGGTCCAATATATAAGAGTCAAATACAAAGTTTACTCCTGAATACCGACGATAGTGGGATATATAGATTTTAGCCACAATATAGATTTGACTTATTTAGGGGACAGGAACACACTGGCAAAAAACTGTTGGAGCAGGCCCGACCATATTTGCAGTAGCAAAAAAGTGCGTTTTTCTCAGTTTCAGTTAAAGTGCGTTTGGCTCTTTTAGAAAAAAAAAACGCCACATTTAGCTGAAATTTCTTAAATTTATGGGCCTCTGCGGGCCAGTGTAGATCAGACTTTTGGGCCGCAGCGTGCAGAAAATCACTTCAATAATGTATACCGAACGAAAGTGGCTGCATGGTGAATATAGCCAATGTCTCTTAGCCGTCATTAGTGGTAGTACGTGATTTACAGGGACGCCTTTGAGTCCAGTCCATGAAGATGACCCACCGTCTCGATGGTGGCCCAACGATATCAAGAACTGCTTCTTTTTTATGCCACCGTACTGCCTAGCTTGATGTTTACTGCCCAAGGCTTTAAGAGAAGCATTGACTAGAAGACGATATATTACATTCAATCCGCACGATGGACTCTCTTGAGAGCGAGACCTACCGCTGAAAATATGGCCTGAATGTGAGTTAATCCTGTTGGTATGACTCATGGCGATTTGTAGAATTTGAGCTTGAGCCATGGTTTTCTAAGTGCTGATACCTGCAATTATTGTGTAATACGACTGGCATGAAATATAGTGCCCAAGGCGGAGAAATAAAGGGCACAAGCTGATATATATGTGCTCAAAAATGGGGCCAGATATCCCTTGAAAGCCCTGCCTAAAAGCAGCATTTGTGCAGGCTTTAGATATTCCTGCACGAAAATGTTTCCCTGTTTGGTTGACGATGTCCGTGTAACACGCGAAGAGGAAAGAACCTCAGGAAAGCCACTGTTCAGGAAAGATGCTATGAAGAGCGTCTTTACTAACGTTGCTGGAATAGTTAGTATGAGATTAAACTATCTCATCGACAAGTAGCGATATTCGAGTAACGTGTAAAAAATGCACAAGTGATATTTCTTACGCGCTAAAGAAGTCTATAGGTAGAAGTTTTGCTTCCGCCACCGATCCTACGCAGAAAGACCCTCTTGGCAAGCCAATTAATGCACGCGTGTGGAGAATATTTTCGCCTTAGATGCCTCATCAAACTCGAAAATTGACCGTAGGTGTCGGCGTCTTCGAGATTTGGTGAGACCTGACAATATTTCCCGAGACCGGCGTCGGCGTCAACATGAATGATGAAAAAAATCCAGCAGATCTCACGAGCTGTGGGAATTGATGAAATGCGAAGCAATCGCGAGGAGGTGCATACACCGCATTGTTTGTCTTTGAGGTACGCGATTATTGTACACCGCATAACTCTTTCCTCTCCCCATCATCACCCCTCATCACTCCTTTTTTCTCCTTTCTCTTTTCCCCTGTGCAGAGTAGCAGTATAGAGCGCACTAGCTCAGGCCGACATCTCCGCCTTCAAATAAATTTTCTTTCTCTCTTGAGGCAAATCAAGGCATTCATTTCATGACTTATAATTCACTGTGGCATGTCTGTCATGTATGCATGCATGTACAATCTGGTATATTCCATGCTAATGAAACGTATATTCAGGTATACACAATACGTGACCTATCCTTTATGTTCGCCACGCACTCACGCCATGCCATACCTATTTTGGTATATATCCATTTAATGAACCGGCCGCGAGCGCCCTAAGAATGTTTCATGTAAATCGTGCCGTACATGTCATCTGTGTCATGGTTTTCCTGTTACGACCTGCCGTTTGTTTTCGTCATACAGTCACGCCACGCCATACTAATTTTGGTATATATCCATTTAAAGAAACGGCCGCGAGCGCCCCACGACTTTGTTATGTAAATTATACCGTATACATGAAATGAATTTCATAATTTTAATGTTAAGACTAGTAATTTATGTTCTTCATACAGTCATGTCACGCCGCACCAACCTTGGTATATATCAAGCTAGCGAAATGGCAGCGAGCGCACTAAGACCGTGGCATGTAAATCATGCCGCACATGGCATGCATGTCACGAGTTTTGTGTTAGCACCTGCATTAATGTTCGGCATAGTGTCATGTCACGCCATACCAATTTTGGTATATACGAAGCCAGCGAAACGGAATGGAGCTCACCACGAGCTCGACATGTATGTCATGCCGTACATGTCACGCATGCCATGACTTCCATGTTATCACCTGACACTTATCTTCATCACACACCCTTGTCACGCCATAACAATTTTTGTACATATCCATTCAAAGAAACACCCACGAAAGCACCAAGACCGTGGCATGTAAATCATGCCGTACATGAAATGCAAATCATGATTTTCGTGTTACGACCCGTCACTTATGTTCAATGCGCATTAATGTCACACCATGCCAATTTCGATACATATAACGCTAACGAAACTGCCGCGAGCGCACCATGAGCGTGGCATGTAAATCACGCCGTACGTGGCATGCATGTAATGATTTGCATGTTACCACGTACATTAATGTTCGTCATCGAGTCGTGTCACGCCATACCAATTTTGGTATACAGTCGAAACCCGCGATAACAAAATCCCGAGGGAACGAAATTCTCACCGCAACGAAATATTTTCGGAGCACCTGCGAACGCCCATAGGAGTCAATGCATTTCGTAACTCCCGACTACGAAATATATTCATACAGCAGTCCCTCATTAACGAAATTTTTGAAACACGAGTGCGCAAATAATCTACTCTCCCAACATTAACTACACTCGAAAACTAATGAAACGTATTCATGCTACACTTAAATTGTGCAAAACTATCGCTACAGCGATAGCTTCAAAGCCAATAGCTATCACTGTGGCCGATAGCTATCGCTAAAGCGATAGCGAAAACACCAAGCACAGTGAAGCTGTGCTTGGCTTTGTCGGCTTTGCGCGCACGTGGTCGCGTGCGTGGAGCCATTTGTGGAGCGTTTGCTTGGTCGCTTGGTGGCTTGGTGCAATTCCCGATGGCCTCAGCGCCCATGAGTTCGTTTGCGCGGACGAAGGCGTCGTCGTGCACGAGGAAGCGACTGATGAAGCCATCGTCAGTAGCGTGTGCGAGGCGGGCGATCCCGATGAGCAACGACCGGAGCAGCCAGAGAAAACAAGCCCGCCTTCGACACAATTCGCTCGTTTTTCGGCGGGCACGACGACGACGTGGCGATGGACCATTTCTTACAGTGTGAGTCTACAGGCATGAAACTGCTGCATGGTAAGGCCCGCCAAAGCAAACTGACTGACTTTTGGAAATAAAATGTGTTGTTTGTAAATTCCATGTCTTTTCTGCCGCATTCTCGCGCCAACGAAATTCCCGCAAGAGCGAAATTTTGTGCTTTCCCCGCCGATTTCGTTATTGCGGGTTTCAACTGTATACCAAGACAGCGAAACAGCCGCGAGCGCACCATGAGTGCCGCATGTAAGTCATGCCGTACATGGTATGCATGTCATGATTGTCATGTTACCACCTGCATTAATAGTCCTCATGGAGTAATGCACGTCATGCCAAATTTGGTATAAAGCAAGCCAGCAAAACGGCCGTGAGCCCACCGTGAGCGCCGCATGTAAGTCATGCCGTACATAACATGCATGGCATGATTTTCATGTTACCACCTGTAATTTGTGTTCGTCATACAGAAATGACACGCAATACCAATTTCAGCATATTCGATATTAACGAAGCGGCCACAAGAGCACCAAGAGCACGGCATGTAAGTCATGCCGTACATGACATGCATGTCATGATTTTCGTTTTACCACCTGTCATTTGTGTTCGCCAAACAGAATTGTCACTCCATACATATTTACATTTACGTGCTTTTACATACTTTATTAGCTTTTACCTGCCCTTCTCGTAGCATGCTCTTGTTGCGGAATGACATTTCACTTCAATTTCAATTCACTTTTGATACATATAATGTTAACGAAACAGCCACGAGAGCACCAAGACCGTGGCGTGTAAACCATGCCGTTCAAGGCTTGTATATCATGATTTTAATTTTATGACCTGCCATTCAGGTTTTTCATAAACTTGTCACATCATACCAGTTTTTGAGCATATCCTATCAACAAAACGGCCACGAGAGCACAAAGTCGTAGGCGGGTAGATAGATAGATAGATAGATAGATAGATAGATAGATAGATAGATAGATAGATAGATAGATAGATAGATAGATAGATAGATAGATAGATAGATAGATAGATAGATAGATAGATAGATAGATAGATAGATAGATAGATAGATAAAGCTGAAAGTGGCAGAAGTTCGCTAAGAAATGCTTCGAATTAAAATTTTGGACCTTTGTCGCTTTTTCTAAGACAAAAATATTAGGAAAGGCCAACTGCTGTATGAAGCAAGATATGTGCATGATGTGAAAGATGAAATCACACATGCTGGCGCCGGAACGACTGGTCATTGTATTCCGCAAATGCATACAAAAATTAGCGTAGCTTGCACTAAGTCGCGCAAGGCTGGGTCACAGCAGAGCTGGTGGGCACCAGGTTAGAGTGTACTAGAACTGTACCTAGGTGCTCCTGGCTTGGTTAGGCTTTACCCTCTCACGTCTCTCTTTCCCACTCAGGCACGTAGGCAAGGGGTCCCCCCCCCCCCGAATTTCGTCCAACCTTCTATATTCCCGGGCAACTTTTTCTTCTTTTTGCCATGGAAAAACTTACTTTCGAACAATTAGGCCTTGCCCCCCCTCCTCCCCCCCGATAAAAAATCCTGGCTACGTGCCTGTTCCCACTACTTGCTATACTATATTATACATGGCTATGCTTGCTCTCTTTTTTCTTTTTTTGCTCTCAGCTTTATGTCATTCGAAGACTAGATACTACAGTTCTTTCTCTCTTTATTTATCTCTCTCTTTATCTCTTTCTTTCCCCCTCTCTGTACTCGTTCTCTCGCCCATCAGAGTTATGGCATTGTGCACAAATCGGCGCACGCGTTCTGGGAGTGAAGCAGAAGAGGAAGAAGAGGAAGGCGATGAAGAAGAGGACGAAGAGAGCGCGTACCGGTTCATGATGATGATAATTGTCTATATACGACGCACGGCAAATCTCGACCAAACGGTTCTGCTGTAAAACTCCCTCGAAGGCGGCCTCGAAACCCAGTTTACTGCAAGTTGGGCCTTCTTTATTTTAAGGCATGCACCATTTGCTCGACAGTCAGTGTCACTGTAGCACTTTTTTTGTACAGCGTGGCAGTGAAGGAGGATGCAAGGTAAATAAAAAAAAGATCAGAGTTTCGCCCCGAGGGCGATGCAATGAATATCAACAAATTGGGATGTCATACGAAGTAAGGCTATAGCAGCTTTTTAGCACACGACCTGGCGTAACTCAACAAAACGCCAGCGTAAGGAAACACGCCCGCTGCAGCGAGCGAAAAAGCGACCTTAGTGCTGCCTAACGCAAGCAGCACTAAGCAAGCAGTGTGGCTTGGGTGGGGGGGCAAGTGCTGGTGTGGCTTGAGAGGGGCAGGTGCCCCTTTTTAAAGAGCTCGTTTCGCAGAAATTCCGGTGTCGGTGTCGTTGGTCATAAGCGAAAAATCATCTTGTCCGTGATCGAAAAATCGTGAAAGATGCAAATAAAATAAATAATAAAAAATCTTCGGTTCGAGTCGAACCCAGGCCGTCTGCGTGGGAAGCAGGTGTTCTATTTCAGAGTCCCGCCATTGCTTGGAACTGTACTGAAATTAACTTTCATGCTTCACAAACGTACGCGTCCTGTGTACAGGTGTCACAGTACGAGATGTAATATCGCAGTAAAACGGGGTAAAAGCGTATATTGCCATCGGGCGTCACACCATGGGAATTGCATAATGAGTTGGTGGTTTAAAGCCGGCCACCCGTTACAAAAGGCACACACATTACGGCGTGTATTCCCTTACGAACACGTAGTGGGTGCATCGCAACTCCGAAAATGTATCACGCGTGTAATTGCTGCTGGTTTAAAGCACGCCACCCATTACAAAAGACATACACATTAGTGCGCTCATTCTCTTACACACACTTAGTGGGTACACTGTTGTCATAAAGGTTTTTTTTGAAGTGGGCGGAATCCTTTACCTTTACTATAGGTATGTCGTGTGTGTGTGTGACTGGACGACTGAACATAATGACAAGCGAAACAAACCGCGATGAGGATGGGGCCGGATATCGCTATCGCGTTGAAATCTTAAAGGCGAAGCTTAAATGTCCCCCGATTTTTGCACCCCTTGCCGAACGCCTTTCGCACGACGGGGGACGTCCGGTGCGTTTCGTCTCCGCTTGAGCCGCGACAGTCGGCTGTCCTCGCACATGGAATATACGAAGCGCGCGGGGTGATGTTATCGCCTTTGGACTTTATACAGAACCTGACGGCGGCGCCGACGCCGACGGCAAGAATACGCCTGGAGTGTCCATATAAGTGATATCCCAATAGAGAAAGCAACGCCAAGTTGTCAGATAGCTCACGTTTGAGAAACCACTCCTCGATTTGACGATTTATTCTCGCATGGCAACATCGTTTCTTTAAATTTATGTTGTTCATTCTTTTGTGTACATTTAGATATCCCCGGCGATTAGACAAGTAGTAGGTGCCAAATGTGACTGCCGAGCCGATGTCGCGGGCACAAATACGCGGCTGCTGAACTTTTGAAGAATAAAACAAGTTTCTGTTGTCCGAAGGCGAGCGTCGTAACCATTCGGCTATCCAGGCACGGTAGTAGAACAAGCATTTATAGGAACCATCTGATTGCGTTGCTATGGGCGGGAGAACGAGAAAAAGATAGAGAGAAAGAGAAAGAAATATAACAAGAATGAAATACAGAAAGAGAAAGAGAGAGAGAGAAAAAGAAAGAAAGTATAGCGTAGCCATATATAGTATAGCAAGATGGTGGGAAAGGGAATTAAGGGTGAGGTGGAGGGGAGAAGGTAAAGCATAGCATAGCCACGTATACTACAGTATAGCAAGAGGGTGGGAAAGGGGAGGGATGGTAAGGAGGAGTGGAGAGGGTAAAACAGCATAGCCATGTATAGCATGGGGGTGAGAAACGGAAGTGAAGGTGAGAATGAGGTAGAGGAGGAGGGATAGCAAGATGGTGGGAAAGGGAATTAAGGGTGAGGTGGAGGGGAGAGGGTAAAGCATAGCATAGCCACGTATACTACAGTATAGCAAGAGGGTGGGAAAGGGGAGTGATGGTAAGGAGGAGTGGAGAGGGTAAAACAGCATAGCCATGTATAGCATGGGGGTGAGAAACGGAAGTGAAGGTGAGAATGAGGTAGAGGAGGAGGGCTAGGCCACCAGCTCAGCTGATTCCAGTCTTGGCACCACTAGTGCGTAGCTTCCCAGTTTTAGAGCGCAGCTCTTAAAGGAGTCCTGACACAAAAATTTTCGCCCCGCGTTTTTTTGCTGCAATGTGTTGCTGGGGGCCTGTTAGTCATAACACGGCACATCGTTTGCTGCAGCGCGCAACAGATAATTAATTACGAGCTCCTCATGACCGACACAGCCTCAGTTTCGGTTTGACAGAGCTCCAAAAACGGCAAGCCGCCGGGAGCAACTATCACCACCTAGCGAGTGAAACGCTCGGTCACGTGAGCACACAGAACAGTGACGCATTTCCGCGCGGTCTGTCGTCGTCGGGCTCATCGTCGTCTGATGGCGACGATTTTCTTGCGGCGGGGATCGAAGGAATATTCGACGTGGCGAATCACTTCATGTTTGACCCGCTGGCGAGGAGCGATTCGTCGGGAAGCGCGTCAAAACAGAAATGGCGGCTACGACGTCATCGTAACTTGTACCGGCTGCAACGGTTACGTAGGGGAAGTAGGGGGGTCACCTCGGGTCACCTCCGAGGGTGTCAATGCACTAGGTGCGGCCTATAATGCTGGATCGCGCTCGCGAACTTCAAAATTCATATAAATACCTTCCAAGCTTTATTCGCTGTCGATATTTTGCAGATGGTACACGCACGTACACGGGAATCGATCGAGCAGGCTATCTCGGCCGCGAAATTTTGTGTCTGTACCCTTTTAAGGCCTGAACACACGTACGCGTTGCAGCGCGTGACCTAACGCGGCGTCGCGCCCTCTCCCTACGGGGAGAGAGGGCGCACAGCTTCGCGTAGCCGTGCGCCCTCTCTTCCCATAGGGAGAGGGCGCGACGCCGCGTCAAAAAGTCACGCGCTGACGCGCTGCAACGCGTACGTGTGTTCGGGCCTTTAGGCGCCCGTTCCCGTTCTGAGCGGCGTCGCCGTTGGCGTCGGCGGCGTAACCGATAAAGCAAATGAGGACGAAAGAGAGCGAACGCGGAGTCTGTCCACATCACGAGCCACTGGCCTCTAACCTCGCTTTCTTCCGTCATGCGTTCTAGCCCCTCGGTAGAAGCTCGTGCGCATGCAGGGCTGGCACGTGCACTGCGGCTGGCTTCACTTGGTTCGCGACGCCTGCAATGCAGAGTGATGTGCGTAGCACTCGAGCGCTGGCAGTTTCTGTGGCAATATGTAACGAATGTTACATTGCTACAACTGCGGATAGCCAAAAGTTCAAACACATTTGGCGTTGCCCCAACACGAAGCCGCGCTCAGAATTCGCATTAGGCAGTATCGTAATCGTCAGTCAATTTTTTAGGGGCGGAGCTCCTTAAGCCATGGTTCTGTCCTTCCTCTGTGACCGGTTTGTAACCACTCGTCAACGTCATCTTCTTCTGCTGCATACCAGAACGCGCGCTTCTCACGAGATAGTATGCAGTTATGGTATGCAGTAGCAGAAGAAGACGACGTTGACAAGTGACTCTCGTGCGTGTTCGCCTGTGTGGCATTCTTTCTTCTTTACTGCGCGCGTTCTGGTATGCAGTTGAAGAAGAAGACGACGTTGACGAGTGACACTCTCTTCCTCTTTCGCAGCGAGTCACCGGATGGAGCAGGTGGCTGTAGACAGTAGACGAACAAAATAAAAGAACAAAATAAAAGTTGATTTGTATATACGCACACAGTCTCACGTCTTTCTTAATGATGTAATGGGCGAACTTTCACGGGAGGGAGGGTTACGGTTTTACCGATGATCTCCCCCTCTCGAGCTTCGCCCACTTATCATCATTCATTCCGTGGATATGGCGTGAATTTTTTTTTGTCAATGAAAACTTCTTTTATGTTTTTCTGCAATGCATGTCCGTTTATGTTATGTTGCAAGACGATGGACCCATATATTGGGAAATCGCTAACTTTTAGGGTTTTTTCTTTGTTGTCACTCCTGTTGGCAATTATGAGCGCATAAATTAACAAACTGCTCCTTCGTTAAAAGCTCTGGACCAAAATGATAAGCGTCCTCTTGCCAAACTACGAAGAAAACAAATGCCAAGCTTCCCACCTTGGCATTCCTTTTAAGAAATGTAATCTTCTGGCACAAGCTGCAAACTGTCCGGTAATCACGCGAAACAACACCATCTGCTCGCCTTAACCCGGAATCGCTTAGGGCCGCGGCGAGTGTGCGCCTGCAAAGAAAATAGTCGACGGATATATGCAAGTATTTCTTACAAATGGTGCACGTTCTTTGGTACGTGTGCCGGCATGTCATAAAAGCAAACAAGCAGAAGCTTGCCGGCGAACTCATGCGTCGACTAAACACTGCGTGCCCGCCCATATGTGTGCACAGTGTGTAGAGAGGGAGACGGGTGCTTATGTTCCTTGGTGCAACGTTGAATCTCGGAGGCTCTGTTTTAGGAAGAGCAAACAGCAGCCGGGCCGCCCGGCAAGCTGCGACCTGTAGCCGATGGAGCGAGTGCGAATAAAAGGCCAGCATGACACAATGGAAGGACGCAAGCAGCTGACGGATCAGTGCTAGGACTGATAAGCATCGCGGCAGAAAGATGCGAAAGAGGATCGCCAGGCGTGAAAAGCAAGAAGACACCGGCAGAAAAAGAAAGCGCCAAATAACAGGCGTACGCCGAAAAGCAGCGGTGAGCAGCCCGCGGGCTGAGGGACAGGTGGGAGGGGGAGCGAAGACAGAAGATGGGTGTGGGGGGGAAGCTCGGGGGGGAGCGCAGCGGCTCGTGCCTTCCAGTAGCGGGCTCTTGGCTCGTGCTGCGTCATTAGGAAGAGGGGCATCGCGGAGGTGTGTTGCCGCCGAGCCCCGTTGGGTTCTCTTGAATCGCTCCTACACCCCCCCCCCCCCCCCGGGCACCACCGCTTCTTGCCCCAAGACCGGATTTGGAGCCCCGCGGCGCTCCCCTCCCTCCCATCAGTCTCGGCCCCATCTTGTCAGTCCCCTCCCCCTCTAGGAATCATTCCCATGATGTTTTCGCTTTCCCTGAGCTTTTCTTGTTTTTTGAGTGGCTACAGTGTTTCGTCTTCTTCGAACATTCGTTTCTTGAAGAGGACTCTCCCGGTCGTGTTTATACTTGAGCCGCCCTTTACGGTCTTTTGGCTGCCTCCGTCCAGGACTTGTTACTCTTTTGGCGCTTCGAGAGGCTCCCCGGGCCTACCCAAAGGCAGCCAGCTTTTCGTATACCTGTTCGGCTGAATCGTCTCTGCAGCGCGCATCCTACCTGCCTCCCTTTTCTTCTCCTTTCATCCGTTTTCTTTGTGCGCTTTTGTCGCGCGCGCGCGCGCGCGCCCGCCCTCCTCCCTCTGCTCGCTTTCTGTTTGATCGCTTCCACCCTCATGCTGTCTTTGTGTTTTGTTTCAGGCCAGCTTGTTGGCCGGCTCCAGCCAAGCGTCCTCCCGGAGGAGGCGGGCTGCTGCCGGGCCTGCTCCGGGATCAGTTACCTCCAGCTGCTGGCTGGCCTGGCCTTGTTTGCTGCCGCGCTCCTGGATAACGACGCTCTGGCGACAGCCCGGCCTGGGGGCGACAATTAACGGCGCCCAAACCCCTCCCCCCCCCTTCCCCCCTACTTGTCTCAGGCCATGCCACCGCGTTCTGTAAGCGGATGAGAGCAGTACGAGAGACAAAAATTTGAAGCGGCTTCACTGACTGGACGTCGCGAAGACTGGTTAGGCAGCGGAGCTGGTGGCATCATATCGCTATTTCATTGCTTGACATTGCTCTGTAGTAGTTTTGCCACCACCTGCACTTTTTAACCAGTTTTCGCGACGTTGAGTCAGTGAACGTTAGCCGTTCACGTCTAACCTCAGCTTCTCTCACTCTTAGCTTTGGATCTCCTGCTCTCCGCTTGCGCTTGGCTTCGACATCTCTTTTGCGCGCTTCTGGATCAGAACGACATCGACGTTTACGCTCCCGACGGGCAGCTCCTTCTTTTGGAGAGCTCACGACTTTAGCCATCACCGAATATTCTGTAGTTATGGACAGCTTCTTCATTTTTAGTAGCCCGGAGTTGAATAGTAGGGCTTGCTCAATTGCTGTGGCACATACCCGCTAGTCGAAAGTGCGAAGGCTCCACGCGTTTCAACGTCCACCTTAAACAGTAAGTCCAGTGCCTGTGTCTGGGTGCACTAAAAAGAGAAGCGTGATTGTAACATGAGGAAACGAAAGCATGAGCCGTTTGGGACAATAGTGGAACCTCACGTGAAGGAAATTCCTTTGAGTTGGTACTTGTTCATTCTTATGCAGCGCGATTAAATATGATGTGACTTGTCACTATTCGCATAATGTGCTCAGTAATCAATGTATCAGGGAGATGTATGTCGAAATAATGCATGCACATTGAACGCAACTTTACAAGCGAGTAAGCAAGTATACATAGGTTTATAGTAAACCTCAGAGACCACAGTGTACAGTGCAGAATAGAGGTAATCCCCTCTCCGGTTCAGAAAAATTCGTCACAGATTCTGGGAATTTGTAGGAAAATTGATCATAAGGGACAAGCGCACTTCTGCAACTGAAACTTGTTTGCTGCGATATTGGCCTCGAGGAGTTACGGAGTCGCCCTCTATCGGACGCGCCTCAATTGCGTGCTAGGCAGGATACCGCCGGCGCGCTCCCCATAGGTTTTGCTGTCGGCGCTCTACAAGAACACCTCGCGGAAGCCCTCCAGGGCATTTCTGTAAGTACTTTCGAAATTAACTGTCTTCTTTAATGTCAAAATAATCATTTTCGACGAACTGAAAGCACAAGATAGTCTACAGTCGCTGTCTCTTTGCAGAAAACCGAGCACCCGCTTCACGCTGTCACCGCGTTGGAGACTCCTGAACCGACTTCTTGCGTGAAAGGTAGTCACTCGCTGAGTGCAAACTACGTGAAATATCTCGTTAGAGTAGACTGTCTGTATAACCAAACGGAGCATAACAGAAAGAAGCCTCAAGCCAGCGATCGCACGGGTTCGCGACGACTGACGGTGCCTCTGCATGTATGAGCGTCTGCATGTATGTTCGTACTGATGGTTTCGCTTTTGCTACGAGCGCGTTTCGGCACCGCGCTGTGAACTTTAGGCCGCAAAATATGAGAATTTGTGAGTAAACAAACAACTACTGTTGCGCGGACGCTATCAGAGCAGTTCAAAAACAATTTCCTTACAACTGCGGCTTCGGTGAGCATGGCAACTTTGTGATCTGCCGTCCCGACGATTTAGTGTTTTTTTTTTCTTTTTCGGTCTAAATTCGGGTACGTTTCAATGTCATTTGACAAGCTGTCTCGCACTGCGTATTGATCGGTCTTCTCAGCGGGCAAATGCCGCTGCTTCTATTTCTTCATTCAGCGCATTCGTTTCGTTTGGTGCTCACACAAAACGTGAGCAAATGCGACGCCCCTTTTTAATGCTCCTTAATTATCGTTCCGTTTGCATTCCAGTGAACTTGCCGCTCTCTGTCATCAACAAATTCATGGACCAAAGCTTCACCACTTCGAGATTGCTGGTGGAAGAAGAACCAGTCTACGAGACCGAGCATGTAGTAGCATGCGACGCCTAGGAAAAGAAAGAAAATACAGTAACGTTTGTCGGACTTGTTCTGCAAACGTCGGCTGTGAACTAGGACCCACATGAGCTTGAAATAGCGGTGAATAAAATAGAAGTTATTGCAGCAACCAGCAGCCGCAAAACAGGACAGTAATTATTTGGCGAGTACCCCAGCAATTTTGGCAGCAGTGTCGTGTCTAACGCGAACAGGGTGGCATCTTTCCCACGTAAATAAATGAGGCTCCAAGAAAATACATGGGGTTGGCCGGTGGGCCGATCACGGAGGCAATGCAAAATTTCTGTAGCTTATTAAGCAATGCATGCCTCATCAAATGGGAAGGTTGCCCGTCGGCGTCCCGCGTCGGCGGCGTCAACACGAGTGATGCAAAAAATAATCGTCACGTGATGGTGTCACCATATGACGTCATCATGACGTCACAGATCGTCAAAATATGTAGCGTCATTATGACGTCACATAATGTGACGTCAAATTATGACGTATTCACACGTCATGGTCGCTTTGCATTGCCTCCGTGATCGGTCACGGAGGCCGTGCAAAACCGCGTTAGGCGCAGAACGCTTTTGGAGGGGGCGCGGGAGAATCAGTACATCGACTGACAAGAAGAAGATGGCTTTCGCCTTCTAGTCATCTTTAACGAATGCATAAGGGACCCTGTGCGCTTTTTAATTTAACGTATCTAAACAATGACTTGCGCATCTGCAGCCGATTTTGTGGACGCTGAGCACGGGGCCGACGATCAAGAGGTCGCATTGGATGGTTCTGAGATGGCATCGCACGTGGTAAAAGGTAGCGCTTTTACCATCCTGTGGCAGATAAGCATCATTTGCCGGCGGGAAACGCGCGCGAGCCATCGTCTCAGTGCGCGCTGTCTGCTACTCACCGAACATCGCAGGCCCGACGCAGTAACAAGTCTTCGTCGCGGAAGTGCTTGTTGCACACCAGCCTCGTAGCGGATGGCTACTTGCCGGTTCTTAGCTTTACAACCCATGCTTCACGCTGTTTCTTGTCCCGCGGTTACCGGTGCAGGCCGACACTGGGCTCCTTTGCGTAAGCGCGGCACTGCGGCACCGAGCGGTAGAGCCCCATGTTCGTCGCCTTCGGAGGCAGCCACTCTATTACAATGGTTTCAATTGAGTAGAAAATGAGAGAAAACTTCCGAATTTGAACAGACCGCAGCGCATGTGGGACTTGAAACTCGTTTTCAAAGCACGCGGCAGTGCGCCACAAGCAGCCGACGCGGCCGCTGAGACCACGTGATCCTGCCAAGCACGTCACGCCGACGGTGGCGCCGGCGCTTCCAGTGGTGGGCCTCGAGGCCAATAGCATCTTTGACGCTTGCTCCGAGTTTTCGCTATGTATGCGTCGGTTATCGAGGCTGCTATCGCTTCTTCTGAATGGGTGTGCTTCACCGTGCTGGAGCCGCTCTGTAGCATAGCCAGAATAGTTTTTCGGGGGCGGGGGGGGGGGGGGAGGTTCAACCATACTTTATGTATGTTCGTGCGTGCGTCTGTATGTGTACCGCGTGCGTGTATATATACACATGCATAATTGCAAAAATTCGGGGGGGGGGGGGGGTCTCTGGCTACACCACTGCAGCCGCTTCATTCCTTTCAACATCACAACATGGCAATGTCCTCCGCGCGCTAACTACGATAATTCAAAGGGAAGCGCTTTACTGTTTGAAACAAAGCCGGGTTGCTTTAGTATGTGTAGTTATGTTGTGAGATTCCGTAAAGAAGGAGACACGTGTGCTTGCTAAGGGAAAGCCTGGGAAATGGCGTAACATGTTCTAATTAAATGCGAAGATATCCGCCCGCTTGTGTGTTTGGGCAAAAGCCTACACGAAGCCCTGCGCTGTAGGGACAGCGCTTAATAAGAATATACATAGCGCAGTACCGAACACAGGACAAGGAGACGACGGGACGAGCGCTCGTCCCATCGTCTTCTTGTCCTGTGTTCGGTACTGCGCTATGTATATTCTGATTAAGCGATGACGAACCAACACGCCCAAATTTCTTTATCCCTTCTGCAGGGACAGAACGGGAAAGGTGAGCATGTCCTCTACGTGGATCAGTAATATGCGGCTAAAGGATTGGTGAACGAGAAGTAAGTAGGAAGGACAAAACAAAATAGTATGAAAACTAAGATTACTTTATACGGTAGCACGCAGAAAGCTAGGCTATGGATTTATAGGTCTTTTCTTCCTTAGGAAAAATACAGTTGAACCTCGTTATAGTGAATTATTGGTTATAGCGAACTAAATACGAACTTCGATTGGTCACGCTTCATTTCAGTGGCTCTTGTTCTTTTTATAACGAAACCGAAAACGCGAGAACCGCCGCAATGTCGGCTACAACGAAGAACTACTTGGTTCGCGTGACGCTCCAAACTCGAAACTTCGAATGAAAAGCTATTGAAAGACAACTCACAGCCACATTCTCACATCCTCCCTCTGCTGTTACAACGAATAACGGATATAAGGAACTAAATTATGGCTCCAATGCTGCTTCGTTATAACGAGGTTCGACTGTATTTAATTCAGACAGACAAGGCATTAGGCTGTATTTAAAATTGAGCTTGGTGGCTGACGGATCAGCAGCCCGTTATGACAGGGACGCTCATATAGAATCTATCCATCCATCACCGCAGAGTAAACGGCGGATACAAAGGCGGCGATTTGAGTGTTTGGGGGCAGGCTTCTGACTGGTGTCGCATAAGTCTGTTTGCAGACTGTTTGCAGTATGTTGCAAGACTGCCGCCAAATCTGGTGGCTAAATTCGTCCCTGCAGTTTCAGATTTCCGGTAAGGTTGCTATGAAATCCGCACGCTTTCACAAGTTTCAGTACGGTCCGTTGACATCCGCCGTTTTCATTCCTTCATGCGTGTTGCAGAAGTCGCGGCTCTTTCTTTTGCTTTTCTTTCATATATATATATATATATATATATATATATATATATATATATATATATATATATATATATATATATATATATATATATATATATATATATATATATATATATATATATATATATAATGGGGCTACCTTTCGCAATCAATACCCACAAACCACCAGGTGCCTGGTCGGTCTATTCCTCTAACCATTATGGAGAAAACCCTCTGGGATCGTAGAACGTAAAATTTAAATCAAAGGTAACCGACTACAGTCAGGGGGCCC
The DNA here is from genome assembly GCF_013339695.2 of Rhipicephalus sanguineus. Lineage (NCBI taxonomy): Eukaryota > Metazoa > Arthropoda > Arachnida > Ixodida > Ixodidae > Rhipicephalus > Rhipicephalus sanguineus. The sequence goes on from NC_051176.1 coordinate 185,906,636, forward strand.
GGCATTATAGGGACGGCACCACAGTTAACGTGCACGTGCTGCGGCCGAAGCTTATATATGTTACGTGCATCGAAGTGACACGGTAAACTACAGACGCCTGAAAGAACGCTGCCTTGACGCTGCATCGGCGGCCGCGCCGTATAGGTTACGCATGCGCCCAAGTAACACAGGCAGACCAGTCAAGCCAATTTCAGCCGTCGCACGTAAATGATAACTGTTCACCGCACCCGTTGCTATAGTGCTTGTAAAGTGACGGGCTTTTTCACCGCAGCGAGGGCCAAATCAAAAACGAAATTCCGACTGGGTTCCGATAGCCTGCATATCACATCACACTTTGCGGAAAGAAGGAAAAAAAAAAACCGTGGCAAATTTGCCCTTCTCGAAGCAGCTCGAGCATGCGAGCTCTCGTATGTGAGGCCAAGCCTGGTCAATCCACATGGCTGACGAGTAATTGTGGCTGAAATCCACGTTCTCGATGATTCATGCGGCCTCTTGAGGACTTCGCAGCGGAGGACTTCGCAGCGGCGAGCAGTATAGTGCTTGAACGAAGACGTAACGCATGAGCGTGCGTTGGAACATCTCGGTATCGCCTGGCTTGGAACCAGGAGCGTGCCAGGAGCTACTCATCATGGTACCGTCAAGAGTACTCGCACTAAAGGCCAGTTTTTCTGCATTTTCGCTACGATATTGTTGCTTCTATGCAGTAATGAAGCGACGTTCGATTGTTGAGGATACCGGAAAAATACTACAATTCGACAAGAGCCCGGAAATGCTTAAATTAATCGAGAAAGAAATGAGATGAGAGATTTTGGTGGTATCACTATATGGATACTTTACAGACATAATGCAGTGATGTTATTACTTTTTTATTTTATTTGTCCCCTGTAAGTATCTGAGGCTTTCACAGATTTTTCTGGGGCCACCTCTCGCGATGAGTAGCCTTAAAGGGGTCACGAAGCACCCCTTGGGCTTGTTGAAAAAAAACACATCCTGTAGAAAGCTGACACGGCTGTGAACTGCTCTGCCAAATATTACAGTCGTGCGCGCCGCGTAAAGGCCACAAGCGGAGCGCAAAGTTACCGTTTCCCCAGGTACCCTCTTTTCAAACAGAGGCCGGTTCTTACTCTCGTCGGTGGGCGGGGCGTCTGCACGTTGACGTCGCGGATCTGCCAGTTTACGTCGCAAGAGACATAGCATGCTCATTGGCCGATAGCCGACGTAAATCGAGAGCGGCGTTCGGATCAGATGCGCTTCTTGCCACGGGGTGCCGCCACTTGCCGGCGCCGCACTCCTCAGTACACGGTAGCCGCACTCGCGCACGCGAATCACAGCGGGAGAGCGATCGCGTTTCATGACGCGCGCTGACGTAACTTCTTTCCCCTGTGCCATCCCTCCCTATGTAGCTTCCAGTGCGCTCGTCCGACACGAGAAAAGAGAGAAAGCGCTGAGAGCGTGCGCCAACCACCCGTAACTCCGCCCATTCTTGACGGATTCGAGAAATTTTTGCGGCAATCGATTTGGGAGGCTGTAAACTCCGATACTGAGGACATTAGATCATTACTTGGAAAAGTGGTTCATGACCCCCTTAAGCCACCGAGACGTGGTCGCAATACACCTCATATATGACAGATGTTCTTTAAGTTGCAGCTTCTTCCGTCGCCACGTTACATATTACCGACATACTCATCACAATGCCTGCCAAACGAGTTAACATGACCCAATTGCCTTATCGATAGCATCTACCTCCTGTACTTTTCGAAGGTATACGTTGTGCATACATGTGTTCCCGCAATCTGTAAGTTCCCCAGCTTCCTTCAGATAAGCGTCGTATGTGACTTTTGCTCCGAAAAAAATTTCTTTCTTTCTTTCTTTCTTTCTTTCTTTCTTTCTTTCTTTCTTTCTTTCTTTCTTTCTTTCTTTCTTTCTTTCTTTCTTTCTTTCTTTCTTTCTTTCTTTCTTAATTGATTGATTGATTGATTGATTATTGATTGATTGGTTCACGATACATCCTTGTCGTCTTTGTTCCTTTTGCGCTATGGTTTTTCTTCTCAGTATGTATATATTGTTACGGGGAAGAAACTATATACGCAGGGCATATTTGATAGCAAAAGTGTACACCACCTGCCGCAGTCCAAGCGCGTTCCGCTCATCACTTCGTCGTCTTCTCTGCCATCTTCTCCGCCCGTGACGTTACCAGCTGGAGGCAGAAGCACCGTCCCGGTGCGCATAAGCGTGCGCAGGGTTCCCCATCAGGGGGGGGGGGGCGAAGGTTCATCGCAGCGCTCCCCCTACGAAGTCAATGTACGAGGCAGATTTTGCGCCCCCCCCCCTCTTAGTTGACTGGGGGTCAATGTATGGGGCAGATTTTGCGCCCCTTCCCCCCACCCCCGTGCGCCCGCCTATGCCGGTGCGATCAGTTCTCAGGGCGAGAGTGGTGCGGTTTAAGACGCGAGACATGAACTATATCCCTCGTGGCTGAAGCTGTCGCTGACTTATAGGATTGAGTGGAGTGATCTCATAGGTCACGCTAGTGCACTTTCGTATGACGCGGTAAGGGCCAACATAACGGGACATCAGTTTTTCGCATAGACCAACACGTCGTGATGGTAACCACAGAAAGACCAGCGACCCCGGAGAGTACTGCACGTCGCGGTGTCGGCGATCTTAACCCCACTTTTGGTTAACCTGCGAGGCGAATAAACGATCCCGGGCAACCTGGCGGGCGATGTCAGCACGGGCCAGTGCATCACGAGCATAGGCAGTCGATGAGTCGGCGTCAGAATGCAACATGGTGTCCATGGGTGAAGGCGGGTCGTAGCCAAACAATAGGTAAAAAGGTGAAAATCCAGCTGTGTCGTGACGCGAAGTGTTGTATGCGAAGGTTATAAAAGGTCGGTTGATTTCCCAATCTCGGTGGTCCTTAGAGACGTACATTGCAAGCATATCTGTCAGGGTACGGTTCAGGTGTTCGGTGAGGCCGTTCGTTTGTGGGTGGTGCGCTGTAGTAAACTTGTGGTGGGTCGAGCAGGATCGCAGGAGGTCGTCGACTGCTTTAGATATATAGGAAACAGCGGCTGCGGTCTGTGATCAACTGAAGAGGAGCACCATGACGTAGAATGATGTCATGAAGAATGAAATCGGCTACATCAGTTGCGCAGCTCGTGTGACGGCATACCGTGTTGCGTAGTCGCTATAGCAACGGCAGTCCACCTATTACCGGTGGCCGACACGGGAAAAGGTCCTAGAAGATCGAGGCCGACTGGGAAAAATGGCTCATCTGGGATTTCAACGGGCTGAAGGCTGCCAGCGGTAGCGCACGTGTCTTGCGCCTCTGACAGAGGTTGGACGCCGCAACGTACTGTCGCACAGAGCGGTAGAGTCCAGGCCAAAAGAATCGCCGGCGAATGCGGTCATACGTGCGTGACACCCCTAGATGGCCGGTGGTAGGTGCATCATGAAGCTGGACCAAAACATCCGAGCGGAGATGACAGGAACAACGAGCAAAAGCCCAGCACCATCAGTGCGGGCGCTGTAGCGGTGCAAGATGTCGTTGTGAAGGACGAACATCTGTAGGGAATGGTCAGGCTGTGGAGATTGCAGACCATCTATAATAGGTCGCAAAGATGAGTCGCGGCTGTGTTGACGAAGTCTGTAATGGAGACAACGAGCGCTTCATGGTCATCTTCCGTCGTTTCAGGGGGATCGACTGGGTGCCGAGACAAGCAGTCGGCATCCTTGTGAAGTTGTCCAGATTCATACGATACAGAAAATGCGTACCCCTGCAAGCGCAGCGCCCAGTGACCGAGGCGTCCCTTGGGGTACTTGAGCGAGGAGAGCCAGCAAAGCGCATGATGTTCTGTAACCGTGAAGTGTCGGCCATGGCACGGTCGGAATTTAGTGATAGCCCAGACGAGAGCTAAGCACTCGCGTTCTGTGATCGAATAACAGTACGGCTTGCGTAAGCGACGACGCGGTGCATACCTTGTTGCTGTTGTGCAAGCACTGCGCGTATACACCGTGGCCACTGGCATTGGTACGAAGCTCCGTAGTGGCAGACAGGTAGAAGTGTGCCAGAACTGGCGGGTTGGTGAGGATGACAACGAGTGATGAGGCGTACGCTTGTTGTTGACCCCAGGTGAATGCGACACCCTTTTTCACTAGGCAGGTCAAAGAAGTTCTGGACAAAACGACGGAAGTAGGAGCACAGTCCCAGAAAACTACGGACATCCTTGGCCAAGCGGGGTGTGGGGAAATGTCGAGCTGCTCGGAGTTTTCCACACTCTTAATCAAATCCTGGCTAACGCATGCCCTGTAGGCGGGATGCTTCAAAACTCAGGAAAACTCCCGGCTATAGTAGGCCTTCGAAAAGGAATTAGCCGTGACAAGTGTATATAAAAGACGTGCACCCTTCACCGCCGCCTTATAGACGGCCTGCAGTATTAGTGGCGCGTCGGTGCGGGCCGCGTAATTGAGAATCCTGGCTACAGCTCAGCGGATGCTCCCGCGTGTTATAACTTGTCGGCGCAAGGGTCGGTGTGTACGCATGCGCCGTCAGCGTCAGCCGCAAAGGCGACCATGCTGCGAGGAGGTATACGCATGGAGCTAACTACGCACTGTCTCTTGCGAGCGTGAAAGGGAATACGGGCCGCTACGCTCTCCGTTGCACTCCGCTTCTGCTGTTTTTGCGCAGAAAAAAGAAAGGAAGGAGCTAAAAACGAGAGTTAGAAGATATTGTACGACGGAAAGGGGGTTGCATTCTTGGCGCGACATGGGTTAGTTCTAGCGCATTCAGCGACAGCGGCGGATGTTTGATAGGTTGGTGTGGTTTGTTGAGCTTGCCGCGTGAGCCGGTACTCGGCCGCCATGGAAAAGTTCTCTTATCTCAACATTAAGGGGGTGTTGCGAGGACATAGCGACATCCCCTTGGACGTGCAATGGCTGCACGCAAGCTGTTGACGCAGGATTACACGACGCTTTCGCGCCATTTCTGTCTAGCTGGTGCGCACACTGCGGACACAGCCCGGCGCATCATACCTGCCTGGGTGAGTGCTGTTCTTTCTTCACATATATGTTCATGCTGTTAGCGTTCACATTGTTGCATGCTTGCGCTTATGTATATGAATGACGGCATTGAACCGCCAGAATATTCTTTTGATGGCTTTTGAAATAACTATGCGAGTATGCGTACGAGTAACTTAGGAGTATACGAGTGCTTATCTTTGTTGTAATCGTCATCCGTCTCTATAGTCGCGCACGTGTTATCACGCTGGTCGCATTTATTGTGAACTCTCATACAGTTCAGACGCTTTCGTCGCTCTTGACAGGTGTCACCGAGGTGATCAATGCGTGTTGCTTGACAAGCTGTGTAATTTTAGCTCTCGCGTGGCTTCTTTCGGCTAGCAATTGTTCTCTGCATTTATGATCAATGATACAGTGCGTCAATCAAAAGAAGCATATTTTTGCTAGCATTTGAACGATATTAGGATCTGCTTGCATGGTAGGTGGTTATATTTGGCATTTACATTTCTTTTTTTACCTTTAGGAAGCGGAAAAATTTTTCCACAATCGAAAAGTAATGAAACTGCACTTACGAGTACCGAAGACGTTAGTAGGTTTCATTGAATCAGGCGCTCATAGATGCGACTAGCTTCATGTCATGTTTTTAGGAGGCAAAATCAGCAATTTCACTTTCGGAATAGCGACAGTCTTTAAAACGCGGTTTGCGGCCGAATTTCTAACACGTTTTAAAGCCAGCCTCATTCATGCTCGTGAATACATGTGCGTATTGATTGTGCCCCTTCACTTATTTCTATGGTGTCTGGTCACATTTGCCCATTGGTCTTATGCAGTGCCAAGTCAAGTGTGCGCAAGTACATCAGTGCATCATGCACCAGCTGTGGTGCATGATGCACTTTACCTTCATCGAGATCTGCAGTTTGCCTGTGCAAACTGCAGATCTCGATGAAGGTAAAGTAATGCGTCATATGTAATTTAGGCGTTAGCTAATTGATGGCATTTTTGTTCTCTCATCTATCATTTCATGCGATGCAACAGCGATATGTAACCGTAGTTGTATAAAAGTACTGTTGTTTTCGTTGGCAGCTTATTATTTATGTTGGATTGCTCATTGTTAATGTTACTACAGAGAAGTGAAGTGCGTACAGCGGTCGTAATAAGGGATATAATTCTCGTTCATTCTCGTGTTAGTAGTATACACAGAATTTGAATACGTTTGCAGGTGACAAAACCTTCTGACACAAGAGCCAGGCGCAATTTTATCGAGCAACTGGCCAGGAGCTCACACCTTGCAGAGTCTCCAGCAGCAGCAGCAGCAACACCGGCCGTGGTGCTGTTTACAATGCCGTAACTGAGCATACGATCTTTCTTTGTGGTTTTTTATTCATTTTCTTTTTGTGTGTGTGTGTTTCACTCCCATCTAAATATCGCAGCCGAGTATTGACCCGCCGCAGCGAATTAATTTTTAATCATGCATTGGCTCCTACCATTCAAATATTTGCCGTAACTGGCATTCTCCTGGTATTAAAGTAAATTCGTTTGCAATATTGTGCAATAGTGTGCAACCAAGTCTCAAGCCAAGTTTACCTGCCACTTTATTTTCTTAACGAAAGAATCGTGAGTCTATTGTTAAACTGCTTTCCTTGTACGTGATTCTCATCAAATTGCGGCTGTGCTGTGGTTTTCACTTGCAGCCGACATTCGAAACAGAGCTTCACTTTAAAAAAAAAAAAACTGGAAGTTTCGTGGAGAAGTTCAACACGGTCAAAGTCATACTCGGTCAGATGTGCAATGCCCACATGTATTTCGTGGAGATCGATGGGTATATCTGAGGAAATCATGCTACGCTTTCTCTCATACCTGTAGTAAGATTATGGTTAAAACACTATTAGAAAGCTTCATTAGCAACTTCTGAAAACACTTTCATATTTCTAACTTCTGCGTCGCTGTCTACATAAAATTCGACAAGGTGTATAATAGATTGGAAACATCCGCTTACTAGGTAGAAGTTTTTTGTGATGGGCGAAAACACCAGGTGATCTAAGAACATAACGTCGTATGTGTCCTCTGCTTTTCTTTTTTTTCCGTCAGGATGACATGCCAGCAGCCCGTCCATCACCTGACCGCTGAATTTGAAGGGGGTACAACAAGGCGTTCTACTGCGATCAAGTGCAAGAGAATGTGAAACCTGCGGTTGGCACACTTCTAGAGAAAGCCCTTATTTGGTGCTTGACGATGTACTATGTTAAGGACCTCACATAGCCAAATGGGTATGCTCAATACTTCGTCTTGTGCAGAGTATTATGAACCCAGTTGTTTCCCAGGTGTTTTGCCGGCGGGAAGCTGCTGAAGACACATTGAAAAGATGAAAGGTATTCGTTAAGCACCAAAATATATTTGTCCAAAAAAACATCGGATGGCACGTTTATCGTTTCCTTCAGCGCTGAGCATTTCTTTCAGCGCTGTTTGAATTTTTTTACAATAAATAATTATTTTTACATCTGAGCAGTACCTGTTTCTTGCATGCTTATACACGCTAGACACAGCGGGTACTCTTGAACTATGACGCTGGTATGGTCCATGAAGTCATTCTCAACCGAAATGATTCCGCTGAACGGTAAATTTATGGGGAACGCGGTGCGCCTATGCTTTAAACGCCGCTACTAAAAAAAAAACGATGCGAAATTTTATACGCATGTCTAAACACACTGCATGCTTATCGTTTACAAGCTCACTGTTAATGGTTAATCTAGGTACCCATCAAGGGGGAACTGAGCGCGAAAACGCTCCTATGTGATGTAATCGGTTCACGTTAAAAAAATCCCCCGTGTTTAAAATGAGGTAGTATTAGCATACGGTAACCAGAGCTTCGTGTGCACAGTTTCTTGTGTTTGTTGCCACTGCGCATCTGTCAGACTAAACACTGGTATACGCACGTTACTTTCCGAATACAGTATAGCGTACGTGCCCAGCCAACGCAACGTGTGCTACACAATTCTAAAACTCTGTTAGCCAACAATCAACCACTACACGGCCTGCCACTTGACGTCAAGGGAGTCCGCATTAGGGATACCGCAACCTGACTGCTTTCTTCGTTCTTGTGCATGCCACAAACACACAAAAATAGTAATGAAGACGCTAGATAGGATCAATGGGGGATTAGTGTAGAGATCTTCGTCCTCAAGTGGACATAAGACAGGTTGGTAGTAATAAAAAACAAAATGCTTCCTTGGACAAATGCCCGAATCGTTTGCCGTGAAATGTACATATCTAATTCAACGTTCTGCTGTTAGTAACGGCATGCTGTCGAAATCAAGTGCAGGCAGTAGAGCTTCCACGAGGTGTTCTAGATTTCGCAAAACCGTTCACCCTTTTCTCCTAAATCCGCGGTGAGCAATGCATAAGTCTGGCAAACAATATTTGCATAATTAAATGACCATCCTCTGGAGCGTACATATGTGCCAGGGCGAAGCGCGCACGCCGGTGGGTGTACCTCGTATAACATCGCTGCATTGGCTTAAAAAGTTCAGAAATCGTTAAACACTCCATGTTCGACAAATGGCCAGTCTACGTTAACTTTCTTGCGATATGTCATAATTTAGCAGTTTAAGTTCCTCCTGACGACTGCCACACTGAGGCGCAACCGCTTTGCATGTGCGCAATAAAAAAATAAAAAAATCCAGCTTGCACCAAAAGTTGCATCCTTCGTAGACCATACCTTGTCTTTTAGCATCTGCGCATAGCTCTGCAACACTAGAACATACTGTTCGATGGTGGCAAATTAATTTTCTATTAATGCAGCACTATACTACGTTCTGATTTTCTGCTGTACGCAACGCGTCTCGGTAATTCGCACATAAAAAATAGGTGCGTGTATGCGTAAAAAACTCCAGAAGGCTATCCCATGCACTCTAGCACAACAAACATTGCCCAGTCGCGTGCGCATGCAAATGCAGCTGTGTGGATGTAGCTCGTAAATGTTTGCGTGTTCCGCCGTAATAATCACGGCGATATTTGTAAAAAATTTATCAAAACGTGAAATTTGTACAAGGCACTGCATGCTCATGAAAGTGTCTTTCGCACCAATGCTAGTACATTGCATGGACTCGCGCTTCCAGGAAATGTTTAAGTAAATTTATGTGAAAAATATATTAGCTTTGAGATGAGTGTGAAGTGATTTAAATAGCGCGGCGAGACCGCTCAGCGTGAATCCAGATGTTCTCAAAAATATGGCCACTGATAGAGTCCTAACAAAACGCCACAAATATTTCTGCGATAAGTGCTGCCGGATATAAGATCAAGTCCATGTTAGCATCAAATTCTTGCCTGCGCACTGCGTGCCTGAGCACGGCGAACCGCGAGCCGCGTCTCCAGCGTGCACAGCACAATTCACGAATCACGTATGTCGCGCGAGTGGCGTCCAACATAAACGGCATTTCCTCCGGGGCGCAGTCCGCCGAGCGACTGCGAAGCTGCATGCAATCAGCGCCAGCTCCTTGCTTCCATGGTCGACGCAAACATGGCCCACATTTTTTATTGAAGCTAAAATAATCTCTACTGGGTAGTGTCATTCATTTGAGGGGTAGCGACGTGCACTATCCAACGTTTAGAGCCAAGATGAGTTCCTTTACAAGTGAAGTTCATCTGCAGTGAGTGCACGGCGTACCGCACCTGCTCGGGCGTGTTCGAATATTGTATATACGGCTGACAATACCACGATTATCAGCGCATGTTCATCTCAGTGTGTAATTGTTACGGGGAGAGGGTCGAGCCAACGACGGTAACAGGTAAAACATCCTGGCATATGAGCGTGAGCGGTTTGTTCTGAAGCACGGTCGACTACGGCTTCGAAATAAACTGAATAGGCTTAGTGACGATATCGGCTACTGGCCCGGTAACCGTCGGCGGTGAAGCGGCCAGCGACGTTACTGAGAACACGGCGATTCTCCGTCGGTAATCGGCTACGTCGCTGTGCGGTTGCCGCGGATGGATTCCGAGCACACGTTCAACGGCAAGCGAATCTTGACGTTGAAAACTCGTTCAATCCACGAAAGGCAACAGGATGACGGCTAACATCAATAGAACTCGGGTATTATGCGCACCAAGATTCTTTAAACGTCACTGAGGCGCCAGTGCCGAATATATGCGGAACAGTTTTATCTTTTTATACCAAGCACGCAAATTCGCTTCAAGCATGCTCCCAGAAATAACTTGAGTGACCCCGTATATATTTTCACGAATGTCATTTGAAAAATGTCTCCTTACGTATCAGTGAACGCTACATTTTAATACGACTTCCACTGCACAAGTACGCCAGAGCACGTAGCGACGCATTGGTGCATATAAACCCCCGTTCTTTTACCGCAGTGGCCGCAGCGTGATGTGGTGTAGTGGTTAGCGTACGCGCTTGGCGATCGAGTGTTCGCGAGTTCGAATCCGCGTGTGTTTACTGTGAAATTTTCTGTGGTTTACTTCTGAATGTAATATGTGTATATGGATAATGTATGTCATAAAATGTGTGTCTAAGCCTCCAAATCCCAGAATAGAGCTTCAAAGATGACCTAAAACCTAATTTTTTTTTTCGCCACTTCGTACACCGCCTATAGCTAGGACGCGCCGCAGCTGGGACGCACCGTAGGTAGGACTCTCCGTAGCGAGGACAGCTGGTCACGTGGAACGAGGAGATGTCTATAGCCGGCCTTAAACTAGCCGGGATTCGAGACGAAAAATCTCCGGCCTATATTGAGTCCCGCCTATGAGATGAGCCGCTAAGAAAGCTACTACGCCGAGGGACGGCTACGGGTGGCACCGCCTACAGGTTGTGCCGGCTAAACAGACAGTCTATAGGCGTTAGATTTTTCGTCTCGTTTCCGGGCTATAGACTGCCACTTTAAGCAGGACATGATTAAGAGTGCAGGGCCGGGTTGTACGCCCCCAGCGTCAACAAGATGACCGCGTACGCAGATTTGGCGTTGTCCAAAGTGACATTTCCACGAGTTAAGTTGAAGGTTAGCGCGTCGCAAAACATCAAGCACTGTGGACAAGCGAGTAAGATGGTTTTACAAAGTAGCGGAAAAAACAGTAACATCGTCCAGATAGCAAAGACAGATGGAACACTTCATGCCTCAAAGGAGAGAGTCCATCATGCGCTCGAAAGTCGCGGGAGCATTACACAAGCCAAGGCATCACTTTAAACTGATAAAGTCCATCCGGAGTCACGAAGGCAGTCTTCTCTCTGTCTTGGTCGTCCATAGCGATCTGCATGCCAGTACCCTGAGCGCAATTCGATTGATGAGAAAAATCTGGCGCCGTGCAAGGAAACGAGTGCGTCGTCTATACGCGGGAGAGGATAGACATCTTTCTTGGTAATATGGTTGAGATGGCGGTGGTCAACACAGAATCTCCAGCTATTGTCCTTCTTTTTTAAAAGAACAACGGGGGAGGACCAGGGACTGGAAGAGGGTTCGAATATGCCCTTATGAAGCATTTTGTTCACCTCCCGTTGTATAATAACACTCTCCGGGGCTGACACACGGACGATATGGCCGTCTGTGAATGGGTCGAGCATCACCGGTATAAATGCGATGGGTGACCACGGATGTCTGGCCCAAATTACGGTCGCCGAAGTCAAAGATGTCCTGGTAAGGAACGAGGAGGCGGCGGAGGGCAGATACTTGCTCTGAAGTGAGCTCTTCTGATATCATTGGCGTGAAGTGGTAGCAAAAGGAACGTGAGGAGAATGTATATAGTTCCTACCCGCACCTCCACCAAAGATGTTACGGGGAAGAAACTATATACGCAGGGTGCATTTGATAACAAAAGCATACAACGCTGCCGCAGTCCAAGCGCGTTCCGCTCAGCACTTCGTCGTAGTCATTCTCTGCCACTTTCTCCGCCCGTGACATTTTGATCGTGCGTGAGTTTGTATGAGTGCGCGTATATTGTCACGTGTTTGTGAAGGTGAAAGAAGATAGCAGTGGGATGGTTAAAGACGAAACGAAATCCGTGGCAGAACTTCCCAGCGTTATCGCGTTCAGGTTAGCTCCACAATGAGCTCTACTACTAGTCGCGAGTGCAATCTTAAAGAACGGTCTAAAACAATCGCGACGTTGCCCAAACATTCCGGCGTGGCCTGCGCCGAGCGGTGGTAACACGTGCAACAGTTTTTGTGGGTGAAGCCCGAAAACATAGAAACAAAGCAATAAGAGCGCGTGGTGGCAATACATGCACATAATAATAATAATAATAATAATAATAATAATAATAATAATAATAATAATAATAATAATAATAATAATAATAATAATATCTGGGGTTTTGCGTGCAAAAAGCACGATATGATTTCGAGGCACGCCGTAGTAGAGGGCTCCGGTAATTTCGAGTATGTGGTGTTGTTCAGCGTGCACTGGCATCACAAAGTACACGGGCCTGTAGTATATCGCCTCCATCAAAATGCGACTGCTGCGGCCGGGATCGAACCCGCGGCCTCCGGGTCTGCAGTCGAGCGCCGTAACCACTGTACCACCGAGGTGGACAGTGTATAAACATATAAAATTTAATAAATTCGGGGATGGGGTATTGAGAGAAAATTGCCTGCAATGAAAAGTCAGGATTACTTGTTAGAGTTCGATATCATTAACAATTTTCTGCATCAGGCTTGCTAGCTCAGTGATGGAGAACTGGCGAAGTCGAATATACAGGTTCTGAAAGCTCCATTCGTGCAAGAGCCAAGAGGTATATGCTTGGCAAAACATCTTTATCGTGACTATAACTCCTTCCTTTTAGCTTCCTCGCTAGTGATGGAACGCGCTCTTCACCTTTAATATGCTAAAAAATGAACAGTTGAGCCGAGTTACAGCGAACACTGATATAGCAAATTATCGGTTATAGCGGACCATACACGAACGTTGGTTGGTCACACTTCAATTCAGTAACATTTATTATTTTGATAATGAAACAGAAAACGCAAGAGCCGCCGCGATATCCGCTGTAACCAAGAAATATATGATTTGCGCGAAGCTCAGAATTCGAAAGGCAGAATTAAAATCAAAATAAATATTGAGAGGCAATGCACAATCACTTTGTTTAATCGTTTGAAAAAAAGCTGCGCAAATTGTGGTCATCCACCCCCCCCCCCCCCCAAAAAAAAAGAAAATAAAAGAAAGCGGATTTGTCTGGTTGCGCCACCATATATGAACCGAAGAGCTGCGCTTTAAAGCGGTACACTAACATGTGAACAGACGAATCAATACTTCAGCTGAGACACTCATATACTGACGATACGAACGACTGTATTGTGGAGTTGTCATCGGAAAGCTCGCTACAGCCTGGTGAGAGGGAAGCTTGGTACAATTGTTCAATTCAAATCAGAAATGACAGACACCCTTATGGTCCGACAGGCGCTCAATACACTGTAAACCACTTTACACCCGTATGGGTGTAACTTGGTGTCTATAACTCACACCCCTACACCCCAAAAAATAGGTGTACCAAGCAGGATTACACCTATACAATGGGTGTAATTTCAAACTTTCACCCAATGGGTGTGGTTGGGTGTAAAAGCATATTACATCCAAATGAAAAAAAGGGTGTAGGGTGTTTATGCACAATTACACCCAAACACCCAGGCAAAAATTTCCATAATTCGAGTGGTTCCCCCCTCCCAGTTGGCTCCCATTGAAACGCTAGAAAGCTTACCCTTTAGCCAGTCCTTTCAAGGGCGCATGACCTATTATAGTGGCTCCTGCCACAGAAGGAAAATGCTGGCAGCAGCACTGATTTTATGGTGCATATGAAGCACGGCATATATGGCCCTTACATATACAGTGCAATCGTGACTGAATACAAAGTCATTACCTAAAATGTGTTGACACACATTGCAAGATGTTCACACAGTTATCCAATAGTACAAAATAAAGTCAAGCTTTTATAAACACAAAGCTCGTACATCCGAGACAAATTCTACGGTATTCAATGACCTTTCTCGAGTGTGCGGAGCGGCATCGCATATGCCGCCAAACAAGGAGCACAAATGACATGGAGCACAAATGACCAAGGCGTTTGCGTCAAAATATGAAGCAAGGGCGTTATTTCCACTTCATAATGAGGAATTCAATTTAACACGCTTCATTGTAACACAGGCGTACAGTGCAGTATGGGTCTTAGAACAAGCTACACCCGTGCGAGTGGGGTGTAATAGATGAAACCGCCCTCGAAAAGGTAGCAGTTACAGGGAGAAGCACAAATGAACCTTCTTCCCTGTCAGCCCCCTGGGGGCACTACAGACACCTGGTCCCTTCGGGCGCACCCCAGAATGAATTTTCCCGCTGTAGTTGCCCTTCCCAAGAAGGGAAATATTGGTGCCACTTCTTATACCTGCACTTATGCAGTTGATAAAATAAGGTGCCATCGTCTTAAATGGGCTGCATAACATCAGTGTATCTGTTTGAAATCAACTGGAACACACAAGGTACGGTCTGGTCGTTCTCCTGTTAAAGAGATAGTTCAGAAATGTGCAATTCCTTGATGAGAAAATGGATTGATAAAGTTTCAAAATTCCAGCAGTGCCCACACCATTGTGCCTGTTGTCGACTTTCTTAGTAGGATAAACACTGTCATCACACAGCTGTAGCTAATACACGAGCAGGGTATCAATGCTCCGCGACAACTCACGCAACATTTTAAGGACTCAGAATGTCGTTTTCCACAGCAGGCCTCCATATTATCTCTTTTCTGGGAAAGTACATGAGTGAAGTAGAAAACTGTGCACATTGCTGGAATTATGAAATATTTCCCACTTTCTCAAAAGCAATGGATTGTGGCTCCAACACAAAAAAAGTGAGCAATTGGGCCATGACGCGCACGTTGCAGCGCATGCTGAATGCGGTAATATGCAGGAAATGCATGGGATTAGAGACGTTATGACCACGACAGCCCTGCAGAAGCATTACCTACATAACAACAGTTCAATCAAATTTTACACGGGCATGTTCAGAGAAATTTAAAGATTATCCCTTTCCAAGCAAAGACAACAGAATCATTGGTAATTGAATAAAACGAGTATTTATTTCCTTTAAAAATATTGACAAAACCTAAAGCTTGTCATATAGCTCAAATATAAATTTTAAAACAATATTCGATGCAATGATTTCACTGACAAGTACTGGCAGTTTTGTTAAGCAAAAGTTTCAATAGCAAAAGATCCCAATTATTAAAACTACTGCAAAAAAGTCACAAATTCCTTTGAATATAAAAACTAAGCCAATAACCACAAAGTGGAATGACCTGTGAGAACATGTTGAAATCGGCAGAGACAATATGGCTTGTATTAAAATGTCACAAGAAAATGAGCAAGAAATTGAAATGAAATACTAGTACCGCCATAATATTCGTTTCTGTATAATGTAAAACAAATAACTACTCGTTACCATATGAAAATATAACTTTATGGCTTAAGCTCGAGTTAATCACAGGTGGCGACATACTTTAAGCAGAAGCTAAGGCCTATTTTCTAGGCTTTCTTGAAAATGTTCAGGAGCTTTACTACTTGTGTCCTCGGAGTCATTACCCACTGGGCAAGAAGGAGCCATTCAACAGCGACGAGAACGTTGAACGCCTTGTGATGGCAGTCGATATTTAACAGCCAATGTGCTGCCATGAGTGCAGCTACTCATTCTTCGGCATTGGACCCACTGAAGAGCTGTTCTTTGTCCACATGGAGGAAAAGCTTGCTTGCATAGGGAAGATCGGGGCCATCGTACACAATGCAAGGTGTTATTGGAACGCTCGCTCCCTGCATGATAAAAAATAAAAAGATCATTGTCTGGAATGCGCTACGCAGACTTCAATTATTTGTTTCAGTAAATAACAGTTTCTGTACCGTGTACTATCGTGAGTAATATGAGCTCGAACATGAGAGCACGTGTAAAATAGCCTTGAAACTGAGATAGGGTGATACGTGGATGGCGCTGCCGAAACTGGAGGGGAGAGGTGGGGTGCTGTTCCGCTGACTGTTGGTACTCCCGCCTCGCTAGCGTTGCTGCGAGGTGTCGATCGGCTGATTGCGTGCCAATGACCGCTAGCAATGATAACAAAATAAATAAATGAGGCGCAGCAAAATCCTCAGCCGACACCACCGAGATACCGATGCGCAAGCATGGCCTGCGCATCGTGGCAGGCTACGTTACAGCCGATATCTCAGCAGCTACCTAGTCTGATGTGGCTGTTCGCGTTGATGGGAATTCATATCACCGCTAGCGGCCACTGACACTCTCTAAGATGCTGTTTCGCATCAACAATATCGAAGCGGGAGGGTCAACAGCTAGTGGAAGCGCGGCGCCCTTTCCGCTTTGTTTCCGACAGCCGCCGCCGCGGCGAATCAGCCGACGTAAGGTTCAAGGCTGTTCGCCACGCGCTCGCGTGTTCGAGCTCATATTGTTCACGATAGTACCATCCAAAAATGAAGCTCATAACATGGCCCATATGGAACTGGAGAGAATTAACAGCTTTTCTACGTGCAAATAGCTTGTTTGGGAAAGAGAAAGTACTATTTGACAAATATCATCCGCATTTTTAAAGAAAAAGGAGCATTCTTTGGTGGCATGAAGGATTCCTGCACAGCGATAAAAAGCATACAAAGCAAAACTCTGCACAAGGACTTCTCTTCAAGGCTGCAAGTTGCAGCCTTGAATGTCTTATAAATCTTATAATCAAATGTCTTATAAATCATTAGGCTTGTATTTTACCAAATAATATCATTGGAGGTGGTCGGACAAACTGCGTTTTTTAATGTTTGTACACATAAAAGTATTTAGCGAAGTTACAACGCCAAAGCGAGGTGAGGCGCATATAACTCTTAATAACCACAACAAAATAATGAAAGCTAGACATAATGGAACCAAATAGAATAAAATAAATTGTGCTCAAACGCGGGCACTCAGACGTACGCACGAAGGGGGGGGGTGCACCCCCCTAGTCAATTCAGACAGAGGGGGGGGGGGGCGCAAAGTCTGCCCCTATACTTTGACTTTTTAGTAAGGCGGGGGGAGAGGGGCAGCGATTAACCTTTCTACTTCCCTCCCCCCTGATGGGAAACCCTGCGCACGTCTAAGTGCACACTGATGCTCGAACTAGCGCTTGCACAGTTCAGGTAGTTAAGGCGATTCGGCCAAACACAGACATGAAAAATTCATTCGAACACAAGTCAAATTTAACGAACGGCTCCCCGTGCACGGGTGCCGGCATTATCAGGAAACCTATGTTACGGAATAATTAAAACGTCGGTACGAATTTAACGAAACGGAATGTATTAGCACTTAGGCGAGCTTCGCGCGGCGTACCTAAAACGAAGCAACATGCTGCGTTAAAATGACCCACACGCATCAACCCGAGCATCACGGTAGTTTTAGCGCACAAAACGAACACGGACGGAAAAGAACGACGCGGACACCACGTCGTTGTTTTCTGTCCTGTTTTTTTTACTTGTGCGAAAAAAATGCACTTGAATTACCAACAGGCCGAAGCATACGCGCCTTAGACACGCTTGACGCTTAGAGGTAACAGGTGCCGTCACAACCCAACTATTCTTAAATCAAAATAGTGGTTCATCGAGAGCGGGGCCCCCTTCCAACACCACCGGCGACAGGAGGGCACCGCCACAACTGCGTTCAAATCCCCCTCCGAATCACAGCCGCGCATGCGCACACTGCTTTCAACACCAAACAAAGCAAAGCTTGCCCGCGCCTAATGTCACACAACTTTGCCTTCATCCCGATGAAACAATACACTCACATATGCTCGCTACGTTAACAAATGCTCACCGATCGTCAACCAGTTAAGAAAAGCTTAGTTAACGGCATTAGATCGCGCTCTCGGAGTTAACAAAGCGCTGGCCGTAGCAACGTGATAGTGGTACATACCGTTTCAGTTCGAGTGCTCCACGATATGAAGCTGCAGGTCTCCCTTTGAGTATAGTGCATCTTCGTAATAAGCAGCACTGGCAGAGGGTAAAGGACGAGCACAAAGCGCACGCACACTTCAAACAACCGAAACACACCGATTGCAAAACTCGACCGATCGGGAGGCAATGCACAACACACGCAGAAAACGGTGGAGTCCGGCTGGTCCGGCGGCGTGTCTGAGCGCGTTGCTTAAGTCACGTGGTGATAGAGCTGTTCCGCGCGCTGCGCACGCGCGGCGGCTGCGCCGGCAGAGGAGGTGGCGCCCCGGCCGTTGTTGGGTCGCGTGGGCGCAGCTTTCTTTCTGCGGCAGTGTTATGTTTTGTTATGCTTTACACAGTGTATTCGAATCGCAGTAAGCATTGCGACGACACAGTAAGGGCTGCTTGACTACAAGCAAGGCTTAAAGTCTCCCTTCACTGGAGGGGAGGCCCTCACAAAGCGGCAATATATATGTATATATATAATCTCAACAGGGGCGTAGCCAGAATTTTTTTTCGGGGGGGGGGGGGGGGGGGTTCAACCATACTTTATGTATGTTCGTGCGTGCGTTTGTATGTGTGCGTGTGTATATATGCAAGCAAAACTGAAAAATTTCGGGGGGGGGGGGGGTTTCAACCCCCCCAACCCCCCCTCTGGCTACGCCCCTGAATCTCAAAGAAAAGATCGCCTAGCAGCGATCTTTTCGCCGCTAAACTGGTGCTGCTGTGGTCTCAGCGGCTCTGCTACGCGCAGATCGTGGCTTGTTGGAACGCGGTGAGAGCTGTCATAGCGAAGAATAAACGCAGGATTTCTCGATATATCGGTCAAGATCCACTTTCGCGGTCGTATTATCCAGTTTTGGCAAAAATGTGATGGTATTAAACTCATGAAAATGCATTATTTTCAAGGGATGTTGGCAGGAAATAAAAACGAAAACGTATTAGGCTAAAAAACGTATTATGCAGAATCGTGTCAACGACATTTCACTGTATATGTATGCTATAGATTAAGCGTTAGGAGAGGTGTTTGCGATGATCACAGAGTAGTGAAGCCAACTGTCTCTAAACTGAACAAATGCTTATGAATGCTAAACAAATACATATATTATTCCGAATGTATTTCGGGCATTCATTCAACGTGTCAATCCAATTAAGCAATAAATGAAATTATTTTGGAAATGATTTCTCAAAAATAAATCTGGATGTAAAGGCTTAAATATATGTGAGCTCAAAATAAGTAACATCAGTTGACTCACTGCATTCAGAACCTCAGGCACGACAATACTATATTTTATTTTCACTACCACTTGCCTAATAAAGTAGGCAAAATACATGCGTCTTTGCAATTACAGCAGACTTGTGATGCACAACTAAAAGAATGAAAATTGAGTGGCAAGCTTAGCAGACCAAGGTGAACCATTACTGATTCACGAGCAGGTAGCTTCACACTCAGGTGCCTCGCGAAACAGTATCCTGTGCCAAGACGCTCTGTCGAACAGGGTGGTGACCCGTGGTTTCAGGAGGCGTTGCCCGTGGTGTTCAATGTCTCAGTTAATTGCATTCAGCAGTACAACGATACCTGTTTACACCTATGGGTCAATTCACGCAGTGAATTGACCCATAGGTGTAAAATCCAAAGAACACCCATGGGTGTTTAACAGAACATACACCCATTGTACACCCAAAAATGAAAAAAGGGTGTGCGAAGGGTGTGCAAAGAAGACATTACACCCTTTCGGATAATATTGACAGAAAAAAAGGGTGTACGATAGGCGTTTTATCGCAAATACACCTATGAGGGTGTGAAACGGTTTGCAGTGTAGTGCTACAAACAAAAGCAATTTTGTCTAAGTTTCTTGTGAATTAAAACAATATCTAATTGGAGCCGTCTCGGGTTACAGAGCTAACAAGTTGAGTAAAATTAAAGGAAATCGTCGTGTCAGTCAAATATTCCCAAATTATTTTTGTGTCTACCACTTGCGTATAGCATTGGCAAATCTATGTCAGGGGTGTTGCAGCCAACAGCATAGAGTTTCTGTAATACCTAGAGGGGAATCTGGCACTAGTTTCTATGCGGGCTCCTTCAGCGGCGCTTGAGCCACCATGGGAATGATGGGAAGGGCAGGTGTCGGATCTGCTTCGGATGGCTTTCGTTCTTGAGATTCGCGAAGCTTGTTTGCCGAGTGTAAGACAAAGTGACATGATGTTATTTCTAATTAAAACTTGCTTCATTCTTTTGTGCGTAAAACTTAACCCTTTCGGCCCTGGTGGTGTCAATTGACACTACCACACAACATTTCCCCTAGCACTTCGGAAATGAAACCAAAACTGCTAATTCGTGGGGGGAAACTTCTTCAATGATACCCACTGTGATTGACACCAAAATTGTGGCATGTTTGCGGAGCTGGGAGCCACAAAGAAGAAGAAGGAGAAAGAAGAAGGTGTCGGAGGAAGCTGGAAGAAGCTGGAAGCTCCTTCCCCTAACTGTAATTATTGTAATCAAGCGGAAACAACAGAGCACTACTTCACAGAATGTCGAAGATACCAAAACATAAGGCAAAGACTTCTAAAACCTCCTTTTCACAAACTTGGCCTTGAGCTTTCCACATCAGTATTACTCTTCCTGGGGGCGTCGGCACTAGGGCAATGCAACAGGGGCATATATGATGCCATATTCATTTATATTAAAGAAACAAAGAGACTGCCATGTTAATATTATAAGTAGAAATATATCTTTTCATTCCCTTACTTAAATTTCTGTAATTGCTTATTTATTTAATTTTATTATTTAACAATCGTGTAATTAACATTTCATTAAAGAAAAAAAAAGAACCAAAATTGCCCAAACATTTTTTTTCTTTACTATAAATTATCTTTTTCGCATATTCATTTTAACTTATTTTTTCACAAAGTCTACTGCCGCACGCTTCGTGGCCGATCCCCCGTAGTGGGTTGGGCTATTCCCCCAAGGAACCAACCAACCAACCAGCTGGAGGAAGCTGGAATTGAGTAGCTGTTTTTTGTTTTTTTTGTATTTTCATTGCTGTTTATAGTGCAATAGTTGTTTGACAAGTGCATTTTAGTGCAGATCAGACCGGACAGGATGCCCTTTTCTTCACCAGGACCAGGGACTTTCCTCTGGTCGGATTCCATTGCTCCCCAAGAGTTGCCAGTGGATCTTTTCTTGCGTAACGGCATCTCTTCTGTTCCTGTGGCTCTCGTCCCTACCAATGACGGCGTCATTCGGATGAAGAACCCGAAAGCGATCCAGACGGAATTGCGGTCGGTGACGGCCCATTTCCAGAGCATCACTGAGGTCCGTCAGTTCGGCAGAGGGGTATAATCTGCTTTTCCCCAGACCATTCCTGTGTGCAAGACCTTCTAAAGTGTTCGATGTTCGCATCCACTTCGGTGAGCGCATTCATTCCTCCACATTTAGCATGCACCAAAGGTCTAGTCCGTGGCGTAGACGTGAATATGACACCATCTGAAATACTAGAATTGTTCTCTCCAGCAGGTGTTATTTCAGTTTATCGGTGTGGACGTGTGGTAGATAAGAACAAAATACCAAGTAACATTTGCAGGGACAGTTCGGCCGTCAGAAATTAAGGCATGGCCTCTAATTTACAAGGTAGAACCCCTTTCCCCTCGCCCTCTCCAATGCCTAAAGTGTTGGCGTTATGGGCACACCATAAGAGGTTGTAAGTCTAATGTCAGGTGTCGAGTATGTGGGGAGGATCACAATTCTAGTGACTGTCAAAGTAAGGAAGAAAAGTGTTGCCTTTGTAATGAAGCTCATGCTGCAGACTGTTCAAGCTGTGCCGCAAAGGCACGTGAGCTGCAAATTCTCGAAATAGCAGAACGAAGACGTTGTTCTCGCAGAGAAGCAATAGCTGAATTACAGACGAGATCACAAGGTTACGCTGGTGTTACTGCTCGCCATATGCCATCAATGGAAGGGTCTCTATCGCTGCTCTTGCTGAAGCGATCGACAAGGCAATGGAAAAAGCGATGGAACGCCTTGCTGGGAAACTTTGCGAGTCTCTGGCCCAGATCATCACTAACGAGATGGCACAGATAGTTAGCACAGCAGAAAATGTTAACTTAACACCTCAAAACAGTGACACTTCACGACCATCAAAGGAGGAGGTGTCGGTTATCTCATCTCAGGATGCTCAGTCTGCAGGTACATCCGCCGTTGTCAGACAGAATCAAGGTGAAGATATAGATGATGTGCAGGACTCAGATGAGATGGAGATGGATTCACGATCGTTAAAACTCTCAAGATCCCCTTTGACTAAAAAAGGTACTTCGCCAACCCACTCAAAGACCAAGAAGTACCAGAAGGATAGCCTGACTAAAAGCGCTTTCTTAAAGGAAAGCATTTTAAGCAAGGCAGTTACAGAGTCTATTTTATCAAAACCATAGGGTCACTCAAAATTCTTCACTGGAATTGCCGATCAATTCACTCAGCAGTAACTGATTTGGTGTACTTGGTATCGAAATTCACTCCAGATATTATTGCACTACAAGAAACCTGGCTTTCAATGCATCAGCCTTTTCAATTAAGTAGATTCAGATCTTTCCGGCTAGACCGACCATCCAAAGGCGGAGGCCTAGCGTTCTTTATCAATAATAGAATAAGCCTCAAGGCAAAAATTGCATATAAGCATATGGCACCTGACAGCGAAATTTTTGCATTAGAAATAACTTTGCCAGGCTGCCTGCCTTTCTTGTTGATAAATGCATACTTTCCTACAGGGGTACAAGATACTGGATGTTTAGACTCTGCAGTTACATCTTCGTGTGAAGATAAAATTCTGGTGGGTGATTTCAACTCGCATCATACGTGTTGGGGCTTTCGAACAGATAGCTGTGGCAAACGATTGTGGGATTGGACAGTAGATAACAGCCTGTCTTGCCTTAATTCTAGAACGCCTACTTTTATTCGTGCGCGATCCCGTTCAGCCTTGGATTTAAGCTTTGTAAGTTCGTCTCTCACTAGTTTGTCATGGGCAGCCATGGACTGTGCCACCAACAGCGATCATTTGCCAGTAATATTTGAGATTGTTTGTCCAGTAACTCCTTCCTGTTCTCAGACTCGAGTATTTATAAATTACGGCAAATTTAAAAAAGATCTAGAAAATGCGTTGACCACACATTCGGACGAGCGGGATGATATAAAGGCTATGAGGCTAAGTGCATTAATTAAAAGAACGTACAAAAAAAGCAGAATTTGTTGTTGAGTCTGCAAAGTCCACTTCCGGTAGTCCTTGGTGGAATTCAGATTGTACACGAGATTACCGTCGACGACAGGCAGCTTGGAAGAAGCTTATGTATAACCAGTCCCCCCAAAATTGGTCCGATTACAAATTTTACGCTGCAATATTTAAACGCACAGTTTCTTTAGCTAAAGAAGCATACGACAGGAAACACTATGATTACCTATCGAAACCTAAGAACAAAAAATCGCTGTTTAGGTTTATGACATCACGAAAAATTTTACCATCACCAATTAATATAGACTGTGAAATTATGTCATCAGATGAAATGAAGAAATCTTTGGAAGGCATAGCTAAAGGCCTGGAATGTAGATTTACATCAACTAAGTTATACAATTTGCAAGTACCAGCGCTAACGGTAGATTTTACTAAAGTTACATTGGAAGAATTAGGTCTAGTGATTCAAGATTTACCCTCGTCAGCACCAGGTCCGGACGGAATTACGGTTGCTATGATAAAGATATTATTCAAATGATCACCGTGTGACCTCATCAATACAATAAATTATTCGTTAAAAAATGCCTGGATTCCATATGATTGGAAATTAGCTAAAATAATTCCGGTACAAAAAAGACAAGGATTAGGCTATACCATAGAAAACATTCGACCTATTTCTCTTACTTCTAATATGGTAAAACTCATAGAGAGGGTGCTCCATAATAGAATTTCAATCTGGATGGCGGATAATTTATTGTTAAATCCAAATCAAATTGGCTTCAGAGTAGACTGTTCAATATGGTGTGCACACGCCGATTTAGAAAGCCGTATTCAACTTGCTCGGAAAAGAAGGCAACACGCAGCTTTAGTGACGTTAGATGTCGCCAAGGCGTATGATAGTGTGTAGCATTCAGTTTTATTGGACCACTTACAGAGGCGTAATTTCCCTCAATATATAATTGCGTGGTTGGGCGAATTTTTGAGGGCAAGAGAATTTTATTGTTATAAGGACGGCTGTGCATCATTAAAGTTAAAACAGACTCGCGGAGTCCCCCAAGGGGCAGTGTTGTCTCCAGTATTATTTAATGTATTAATGAGCTCAATCCCCAATTGCCAGGATGTGCAGGTATATGTTTATGCCGACGATATTGCATTCTTCGCGGCTGATAGGGATATTTATTCTCTATATCACAAATTACAGAGATATATGAGTATGCTAGAGGTATGGCTAGAGACAATTTGCATGTCCTTAAATGTAAATAAAAGCGCATTGTTGATATTTCCAATCGCAGATCCAATCTCAATTTCAATATTATATAAACAAGAGCCTATTCCGCAGGTTGAGTCGCTAAAATATTTGGGAATCGTTTATAATGGGACACTAAATTGGACTCCACACATAGAGGGTATCGTACCTAAGGCACAACGTGCCTTAGGCATACTACGTAGGCTGAGCAGCAGACGATATGGACTACGTAGGGACACACTGATGATGGTCTATAAAATGTACATGCGCCCAATATTAGAATTTGGGTGTGTCTTGTTCTCGGGTGGCCCTGCGTACAAACTTAAGCCTCTGGTTATGATGGAGCGAGAAGCCTTGCGATTGTGTCTGGGACTCCCTAGGTTTGTAGCAATCAACGTTCTGTATCAGGAAGCGCGCTTGCCAATATTGCCTTGTCGATTCCGAATCCTGACGGTGCAGACATTTTTAAAATTTTATAGTTTTCCGTTAAGACGATCCGAATATGCTTTTATAAATGATCCAGACTCCTTTTTTCTTGCTCTTTGGCCACGTTTTCGTACACCACAGATTATTTTTGTTCAGAAGCAGCTAGACCGGATAAACGTGAAAATTCGAGATGTGCCTGCAGAAAATGTGTCCAATCAGAATCTTAAGATAGAATTCGATGAGATTTTCCCCTCTAAGCCTAAATTTCAATCATACAGGGTGTTAAATAGTCGGCTGCAAGATTATCTTACACACGCGAAAACAAAAAATATAGTAGCCACAGATGCTTCAGTCATTGACGAAAAGGCAGGCGTAGGTATTTACTCCCCTTCGCTTGGCTGGTCATTTTCATTAAGACTGCCGGACTTCACCCTTGTGTTTGAAGCGGAACTCTCGGCAATTATACTAGCGCTGCGAAAACTAGATTTGAACGACCATTGCGCAATAATAAACAGATTCCCTGTCAGTATGTACATCTCTAACAACTTCATCAAAATCAATTGCCTTAAAAACGCTTCTTACGCTAGTTCCTCCACAGTTGAGAATTTTGAAATTATTATGGGTACCTGGCCATTATGGACTGGAAATAAATGAAATGGCCGACACACTAGCGAGAGCGGCATTGAACGGTCCAATAATTTCGGTCCTTTCTGTAGTAGCCAGCATAACTGCGATTAGGTATAGGAAATTTTCCCTTCGAGCAGACGCCATAGAATCAATAACTTCATGGACAGAATTTAGACATTTAAAATTTCCATGGAAAATCCAGTGGTGTCAAACTAGACAATTAGAAGTATTATTAACTAGATTACGATGCCGAGTGCCCCCGTTGAATCTGTATGCACACAGGGCTGGTTTGGCGATATCTCCCCTCTGTCACTTTTGTTCAGAAATCGAATCAATAGAGCATTATTTTTTATCGTGTCGCCGCTATATATTACAAAGAAAAAGACTTCTTGAAACTCATTGTGCTAAGCTGGGGATAATTTTAACAATAGACGCTATTCTCACCTTCGGTGCTTCGGATTTGGGAGTCAGCCACAGGAATGTTTTTGATGCTGTAATTGCTTTCCTTCAGGAAACAAAACGAATGTGTTTTTAAGTCTGGGCTGAATGTAGAAATAATTATTACACTAGTTCTTTTTAGGTTTGCTTGTCTGTTGTGTTAACTTAGTAGTTTTATATCTTCATATCTACAATTCTTGGCCAATCCCCCAGTGTGGGTATGAGCCATGTATGGAGGCACATCATCATCATCATCATCAAGCTGGAAGACGCCGCCTGCTGTGGTGTTGTTGGCTGAGTATTGAGTGGTTTTAGCTTTTGTGTCCCTAGTCGATTATCTGCTTTTGGTTTTACCTCAATCTTCGGTGCCGATGTCGACCAATTCTTCTGGTCAGGCGCGATCCGCCTGGTCATGCAGCGTCACTGCCGTCTAATGACTTACCGCTAGACTTGTTTTTCCGCAGTGGTGTCAGCAGCATTCCTGTTGCACTGGTGCCCACAAATGGAGGTTTCATCAGGCTCACTAACCCCCAGGCTGTCCACAAGGAGCTTAAAGCCAGGTGAAACCATTTTCAGACCATCACCGACGAGCGCCAATTCGGGCGAGGAGGCATAGTGTGTAGGTCACCGGACCAGACCTGTGTGCAGCCCGGTGAGTGCTTTTATTCCGCCTCACCTTGCGTGTACGGAGCAGTTTTGGCCTCGTACGGGGCGTCGACTCCAAGTTAAGTCCAGCCGAGACACTAGACAGGCTTTCTGGAGCAGGCGTCATTTCCGTTTACCGATGTAATCGCATTGTTAACAACGAGAGGATCCCAACTGAATCTGTCATTGCGACATTTGTGGGCACAACATGCCCGTCCGAAATAAAGTTATGGCCTCTCATCTTTCGCGTAGAGCCCCTCGCTTCTCGTCCAATTCAGTGTAAAAACTGCTGGAGGTTCGGCCACAGTGCGGGAGGATGCAAATCAAACCTTCGTTGCCGTGCCTGCGGAGAGAGCCATTCTTCAAGCGACTGCTCCGCAACATCAGAAAAGTGTTGTCTCTGTGGAGGGAGTCACTCTGCAGACTACTCCGACTGCTCTGCTCGTGCTCGGGAAGTACACATACTAGAAATTATTGACCGCCGCCGCTGTTCGCGAAGGGAAGCTGTTGATATGGTTAAAGACAGGGCCTTCGGATATTCTGGTGTTGCAGCACGTCACACTTCAAATCTAGATTCTAATCTATCGCAGGCAATTGAGTCTGCTGTGGAGAAGGCAATGACTAAGGCTGTGGATAAACTAATATCCAACCTATCCGAATGTTTCATGCAAATCATTTCAAATCAGATGACGCAAGGAATCCAGGTTACTACAGCGCCTGAGTCATCACCATTGACACCGCTGAACTACATAGGCTAGTGCTGGACAACCTTTCTACATCTGCAGATAAGGCTAAGCAGTCTGTATCACAAGTGCAATCAGACCGTTCTACGCCTCAGCCAAGCACAAGTGATGCCACAGACATAAAAATTGATGCTCGAGCTCATAAACGTGCAAGATCCCCTATTTCTGATGCTCTCAAGTCAAAAACTAAAAAGACTGAATCGTTGCTTACGAGTAAAGATAACGGCAAGCAGGGCTGGACAAAGATACATTGAAATTGTATCGCGATACAATACAAGATACTCAGGCAAGAAGTATTGGAGATACAGATACAAGATACTGCCGCAAAAATTGTATCCGATACGATACTTGGCAATTGTATCTTAAGATACTTCGATACATTCTCAAATTTGTTATTATAGATCCATATAATGTAGCAGCAAACGCCTATGCACGACAATGTCTGCTTCAGAATTTAACTGACCTATTTTGTTCCACTTGAATGAAATGTCTGTTAGTATCTCATGTTTTGGCCTTCTTGCTCAAAGTAGATTAGTTTCCGTCCAGAATAACATATTGGGGTTTGTTTTAGCTTATTCACATGACAACTCTTTGTACCCTTCGCTGAGAGCGGTACTTGCTTTGCAAAGCTTGCCGACCATCTAGCAGGTTGCCATATAATCACAATAACTTCAATAAGAAGCCTTCTTACGACGGCGCAAATACCGGTGTGGGCTTTTACCTTGTCCGTAAAATACAGCTTGCACAATACCGTATATCCGGACAGGTGTACAGCAGCAACAACGCTGGTAGCGACATTTCTTTTTTCTTTTTTTTGGGGGGGGGGGGGGATGCATGGTGTGTACTAGGGGTTTGAGCCATTTCGCTAGCGGCCCGGCCCGCACACATCACCATCTTCGTCTCATTTGTTTTTATTTTCTAAATAAGTATGTTCGTGAGCTGCACAGACATCATGGTCTCAAGCATTCCTTTCGTGAGGAACATGAGGTCACCGTGTGCTAAAACATAACAGTGGAACAAAAACTATATTTCAGAATCCGCGTCCAGATATCAGTCATTCTCTACATCGCTATCGATGTTTCTCGAATCCTGACTCCAAATCCCCTTCAGAAATGACCTATATATGAGATAGGGGAAAGGCTTCCTTTCAAACGTCATTTTGTTCAAACTCTCTCCCACCATTTTCACTGTCCCGGCCCTTGCAACTAAATTTCGCGACGGCGGCCCGCTGGCTGTAAGCTCAGTTTGAGACCCCTGGTGTATACGTAGATGACGTAAAACTGCAATGAATTTCATATTCTACTTATCTGCTGGCGTAAAGGATTCTTTGTTGAGATACTCACTAACGTGCAATCGTTTTAGCAATTATTCTTCAACGAGAGAACATGTGCAACACAGAAACGTCTCAGACGTATTATATAGTTCCACAAAGCGTCACAGGACACCGCCGCTATTCGCGCTA
This sequence comes from Rhipicephalus sanguineus, assembly GCF_013339695.2. Lineage (NCBI taxonomy): Eukaryota > Metazoa > Arthropoda > Arachnida > Ixodida > Ixodidae > Rhipicephalus > Rhipicephalus sanguineus. The sequence continues at coordinate 185,935,395 of NC_051176.1, forward strand.
TTGCCACTTATAGCTCCCATTACGTGGCGATTAGTAATGCGAAAAATATTTAAGAAAGCCTGAAACAGGAAAACAAATATAAGTAAAATAGAGAGGTGGTTGTGTATCAAACATTCACATTGAATGAGTACCAAAACACAATACAGACGGTGCCCTTAATAGCTATGAGCATATAGTACTGTCAACTTACCTGTTGAGACAGAAAATTCAGTGCCTGCGGAAAATTGCCTGAAAGTGCTCGTTGGGGTGCTCATGAGCAAGACAGAGCATTCAGCAAAACAAAGTTTCTCGAATCCCTTTTCTAACATCTTTAAGATAGCTCCTAATGATTTGCATTATTATAATGCAAACTCAATTTCGCTATTTTCCTAAGCGGTAACCAGAATGTTTTGTACTGTTTACTCAAGGTACGCCCACATAATTATATATTTGTTTTCAAAATCGCCTTGGCAAAGTGTAAATGCGTAAACAGTAGTGGAAATAAAGCAAACAGAAGAATAAAGCAGAGATATTATTTTGGGAGCGCGTTGCAAAAAACATACTGCAGTGACCAGACCGGAAAAACAGTGCAGAGACTTAGGTAATGTAAGGGATGTAAAATGACAGCTAAAAAAGCACTTGTGCTAATAATCAAATTATGATTTCATAAATTCTTGGAATAAATGTAGCAAGACTTGAAAAATACCGTGCGCCAAGATAGTTTCTGTTAGGTAAACGCTTGCTCTTTTAGGTCTAGTGTCAGTACAAGTGGCGGTAACGTGGTTAGATTCTTATTTGCATATAAGTTAATTCATGGCATGCAAGTCAAACTTACATCCACGACATCATTCAAATCACTGATGTGTAAAATCCACGCGACATAACGGAACCCCATTCTTGCACGCATCACATTTCGTTACGGAGCAAGATGCAAGGCGCACGAGAATCTTCAGTAACGACACTGTAGCAACATCAGAATTTGCGCGATAGACGCGGCGCAGGACAGTGGCTAAGAGCAAGTGTCGCGGCATTGGCGGAACTAAAAAGAAAAGAAATCGAGCAAACAAAAGGTACGTGGGCTAGGCGTAGACGTCCGCGCGCTTGTCTTCCTCATCTTGTGCCCTCACTTGGGTACTCTGGCGGAAAAATAAAATTATGTCACCGCCCTAAGGCTTCTTCAGATGGCTTAGTGGCACCAGTACCAACTTGAGAAGCGAAGCTTGGCCAGCAATTATTGTTTCGCACGACTGTGTTGCGATAGAAGTATCTTGTATCTTAAGATACACGATACATTATCGAATGTATCAGAAATACAGATGCAGATACTGGTCTTTCGAGAAGTATCGCGATACAGATACAAGATACCCATAGGGTATCTAAGATAGTATCTAAGATACATGTATCTTCGATACTGCCCAGCACTGACGGCAAGGAAGCGACAAGCGCCTCTGCGGTGCGCTCACCACCATTGGTCAGTTAAGGGTACTTCAGTGGAACTGCCGATCTATATTCTCAGCCTCAACCGACTTAAATTACCTTTGTAATCAACTTAACCCTGATATTGTAATTCTCCAAGAAACCTGGCTTACACCGGATAAAAATTTCTATTTCGCAGGTTTTCGTTCTTTTCGATTAGATCGCCAAACACGTGGAGGTAGTTTAATGATTCTTGTATCAAGTAAAATATGTCATAGGGCGCAAATTTCTTTCAGAATGTTGGACTCTGATTGTGAAATTATAGCATTAGATTTGTGTCTTCCAGGCTACCACCCCTCGATGGAGGCGAAAATGTTTGAGGCCCGTGTACTTAGATTTAGGTGCACGTTAAAGAACCCCAGGTGGTCGAAATTTCCGGAGCCCTCCACTACGGCGTCTCTCATAATCATATGGTGGTTTTGGGACGTTAAACCCCAGATATTATTATTATTATTAGGCTACCACCCTTTTTCGATCATAAATTGTTATTTCCCCACCGGTGTACAAAGTACGAGCCACCTCGACAGCGTTTTGACAGCCTATAGAAAGGAAATTGTACTAACAGGAGACTTCAATTCACATCATTTGTCTTGGGAGCTTAGAACAGATATGTGTGGGAGGCGACTGTGGGAGTGGACCATTGACAAAAATCTTTCGTGTATGAATAAAGGGCAGGTAACATTTGTTCGAAGTCAGACTCGCTCAGTGTTAGATTTAACGTTCTGCACAAAAGCGATGAATATTTTATCATGGTCCGTGGTTGACTCGGTAACTAACAGCGATCACCTTCCTGTAGTTTTTGATATTACTTGCCCAATAATAACTTTAGATCAGCCAACACGCGTATATGTCAATCACAAGAAATTTCAAAGCTGTCTGCGTTCTGCTCTTTTAAAACTTAAGAATGCCAGTGGTCAGGAAATTGCGTCTTTAATCGGCTCAATACTAGACGGATCTCGGAAAAACTCCGAGTTCGTTATCCCATCGAGTAAACGATCCTCTTCTCTTTGGTTGAATGATGAATGTACGCGCGATTACAGAAGACGAAAAGCTGCCTGGAAAAAGCTTCTACATAATCAATGCCCAACAAATTGGAAAGACTATCAGTTTCTTGCTGGCGTATTTAAGCGCACTGTTAACCGCGCAAAAGAAGAATATGACATTAGACATTACGATTGCCTTTCCAAGTAAAAAAAATAAGCGTGCTTTGTTTGCGTACCTTCGAACAAGAAAAGTACTGCCAACGCCTTTAACATTAGAATCTTGTATCTTGACGCCGCAAGAAATGAGCACTTCACTGGAAGAGATAGCCAAAGGTTTAGAACGTCGCTTTACCACTAATCTATCGGCTATTCGCAACATATCGGTATCTTCGCATGATTTTCCGGAAATTTCTTTATATGAATTGACTCAGACTGTACTATGTCTACCGAACACTGCTCCTGGACCAGATGGAATTACGAATTCAATGCTAAAAGTTTTACTTCAGGAATCGCCTAACGTTCTTTCAGAACTTGTGAATTATTCCTTAAAGAATGCATGGATACCCTTGGAATGGAAAATTGTTAAAGTTATATTGCTGCTTAAGAAACAAGATGGAGGGTATATTTTGATAACATAAGGCCAATCGCCTTGACGTCAAATCTAGTGAAATTAATTGAGAGAATTATCCATACTCGAATCAATGGTTTTATTGACGAGAGATCAATTCTAAGTCCCTGTCAAATCGGGTTCAGGGCTGGGTGTTCAATTTGGAATGCCCATGTTGATTTAGAAAGTCGTATACACTTAGCACGAACACGTAATGAATATGCGGCTTTAGTTAATTTAGACATCGCTAAAGCATATGATACTGTAGAACATGGTATTCTATTGGATCAATTGGAATATCTTAATTTTCCGGCATACATAGTAGCGTGGATTCGGAAATTCCTTGTGGACAGAAAATTTTATTGTTTTAAAGGCGGTTTTTCATCGACTAGCCATACACAAACGAGAGGAGTACCGCAAGGCTCAGTGCTTTCCCCGGTGCTATTTAATATACTAATGAGCACCATTCCACGACACGAGGAAATAACAACTTATGTGTATGCTGACGACATCGCGTTCTTTGCAACGGCAGATAATATCCAGGCATTATATGAACGGATGCAGACTTACTGCAGATCTGGCTCGATCACAATCACTTTTTGCTTAATCCGAGTAAATGTGCCCTTCTTGTTTTTCCATTGCAACGCCCTGTGCACACCTCACTGAGTTACCATTACACTCTTAATCAAGTCCTGGCTAACTCATGCCCTGTAGGCGGGACGCTTCAAAACTCAGGAAAAGTCCCGGCTATAGTAGGCCTTCGAACAGGAGTTAGCCGTGACAAGCGTATATAAAAAACGTGCACCCTTCACCGCCGCCTTATAGACGGCCTGCAGTATTAGTCGCGCGTCGGTGTGGGCCGCGTAAGTGAGAATCCTGGCTACAGCTCAGCGTATGCTCCCGCGTGTTATAACGTGTCGGCGCAAGCGTCGGTGTATACGCATGCGCCAACAGCGTCAGCCACAAAGGCGAGCTATGCTGCGAGGAGGTATACGCATGGAGCTAACTACGCGCTCTCTCTTGCGTGCGTGAGAGAGAATAGGGGCTGCAACACTCTCCGTTGCACTCCGCTTCTGCTGTTTTTGCGCAGAGAAAAGAAAGGAAGGAGGTAAAAGCGAGAGTTCGAAGATATTGTGCGACGGGAAGGGGGTTGCGTTTTTGGCGCGAGTGGTTAGTTTTAGTGCATTCCACGACAGCGGTGGGTGTTTGATAGGTTGGTGTGGTTTGTTGAGTGTGCCGCGTGAGCTGGTACTCGGCCGCCATGGAAAAATTCTCTTATCTCAATATTAAGGGAGTGTTGCGAGGACACAGCGACATCCCCTTGCACGTGCCATGGCTACACGCAAGCAGTTGACGCTGGATTACACGACGCTTTCGCGCCATTTCTGTCTCGCTGGTGCGCACACTGCGGACACAGCCCGGCGCATCGTACCCGCCTGGGTGAGTGTTCTTTCTTCACATATATGCTCGTGCTGTTAGCGTTCACATTGTTGCATGCTTGCGCTGATATATATGAATGATGGTATTGAGCTGCTAGAATACGCGTATTCTATTACCGGCTTTTGTAATAACTATACGAGTATGCGTACAAGTAACTATACGAGTACTTATCTTTGTTGTAATCGTGATCCGTCTCTTTAGTCGCGCACGTGTTGTCGTGCTGATCGCATTTATTGTGAACTCTTGTACAGTTCAGAGGCTTTCGTCGCTCTTGACAGGTTTCACTGAGATAATCAATTCGTGTTGCTTGGCAAGCTGTGTAATTTTAGCTCTCGCATGGCTTCTTATCTTTCGGCTAGTAACTGTCCTCTGCATTTATGGTCAATGATACAATGCGGCAATCAAAGGAGGCATATTTTTGCTAGCAGTTGAATGATGATAGGACGTCCTTTCATTGTAGGTCGTTATACTTCGCATTTACATTTCTTTTTTCTTACCTTTGGGAAGCGGAAAAGTTTTCCCCCAATCAAAAAGTAATAAAACTGCACTTACGAGTACCGAAGACGTTAGTACCGTTTCATTGGATCAGGCGCTCATAGATACGACTAGCGGCATCTCTTGTTTTTAGGAGGAAAAATCTGCAATTTGACTTTCTGAATAGCGACAGTCTTTAAAACGCGTTTAAAACGCGTTTTGCTGGCTAATTTCTAACAAGTTTTAAAGCCAGCCTCATTCATGCTCATGAATACATTTGCGTATTTACTCTGCCCCTTCACTGATTTCTGTGGTTTCGGGTCACATTTGCCCATTGGTCTAATGCAGTGCCAAGTGAAGTGTGGACAAGTACATCAGTGCATAATGCACCAGCTGTGGTGTCTGTGCAAATTGCTGATCTCGATAAAGGTAAAGTAATGCGTCATATGTAATTTAGACGTTAGCTAGTTGATGGTATTTTTGTTCTCTCATCCATCATTTCATGCGATGCAACAGCGATATATAACCGTGGTTATATAAAAGTATTGTTGTTTTCGTTGGCAGCTTATTATTTATGTTGGATTGATCATTGTTAATGTTATTACAGAGAAGTGAAATTCATACAGCAGTCGTAATAAGGGATATAATTGTTGTTCATCCTCGTGATAGTATACACAGAATTTGAATACGTTTGGAGTTGACAAAACCTTCTGACACAAGAGTCAGGCGCAGTTTTATCGAGCAACCGGCCAGGAGCTCACACCTTGCAGGGTCTCCAGCAGCAGCAGCAGCAACACCGGCCGTGGTGTTGTTTACAATGCCGTAACTGAGCATACGATCTTTCTTCTTGTGTTTTTTATTCATTTTCTTTTTTCTGCGTTTCACTCCCATCTAAAAATTTTATTTACTTAACGAATGAATCGTGAGTCTATTGTAAAACTGCTTTCCTTGTACGTGATTCTCATCAAATTGCGACTGTGCTGTGGTTTTCACTTGCAGCCGACATTCGAAACAGAGCTTCACTTCTAATAAAACTGGAAGTTTCATGGAGAAGCTCAACAAAGTCAGTCATCTTCGGTCAGACGTTCAATGCCCGCATGTATTTATTTCGTGGAGGTCGACGAGTATTTCTGAGGAACGGATGTTAAGCTTTCTTTTAGAACTCTGGTAAGTTTATGGTTAAAATACTATAAGAAAGCTTGAATTCATTAGCAGCTTCTGAAAACACTTTTGTAATTTCCAACTTCTGTGACACTATCTATTTAAAAAAAATTCGACAAGGTGTACAACAGAATGAGAACAACCGCTTCCCAAGTAGAAGTTTTTTTGTGATGGGCAAAAAGGGCAGGTGATCTAAAAATATAACGTCGAATGTGTCTTCTTGCTTTTTTTTTTTTTCGTCAGGATGACATGCCAGCAGCCCGCCCATCGCCTGACCCCGGAGTTTTGGAGGGAGTACGACAACAAGCCTTTCTACTGCGATCAAGTGCAAGAGAATTTGAAACGTTCGGTTGGCACAGTTCTAGAGAAATTTGTGCTTGATGATGTACGATACGATTATTTTGTGCTTGACAATGTAGTATATTAAGGTCCTCACGTACCCAACTGGGTATGCTCAATGCTTCGTCTTGTGCAGAGTACAATGAGAAATACCCAGTTGTTTCCCAGGTGTTTTGCCGGTGGGAAGCTGCTGAAGAAACATTGAAACGATCAAAAGAAATGATCAAAAGCACCAGAATATCGGATGTCACGTTTATCGTTTCCTTCAGCGCTGAGCATTGCTTTTAGCGCTGTTTGTATTTTTTTACAATAAATACTTATTTTTACACGTGAGTAGTACCTGTTTCTCGCATGCTTATACACGCTAGACACAGCAGGTACTGTTGAACTATGAAGCTGATAGGGCCAGTCAAGTCATTCTCAACGAAAATGATTCCGCTGAACGATACATTTACGAGGAACATGGTGCATCCATGCTTTAACCGCCGTTACTGAAAAAAAAAGAATGCGAAGTTTTATACGCATGTCTGAACACACTTCATGCTTATAGTTTCCAAGTTACTTGTAGTGGTTACTCTAGGTAACCATCAAGGGGAAACTGAGCATAAAAACTCTCCTATGTGATGTAGTCGCTTCACGTTAAAAAAATCCCAAGTGGTTAAAATTAGGCACTATTAAAACTTGGTACCCAGAGCTTCGTGTGCACAATTTCTTGTGTTTGTTGCCACTGCGCATCTGTCAAAGACTACACACTGGTATACGCACGTTACTTTCCGAATACAGTATAGCGTACGTGCCCAGCCAACGCAACGTCTGCGTACACAATTCTAAAACTCCATTAGCCAACAATCAACCACTACACGGCGTGCCATTTGACGTCAAGGGAGCCCGCATTAGGAATACCGCAACCTGACTGCTTTCTTGGTTCTTGTGCATGCCACAAACACACAAAAAGTAGTAATGAAGACGCTGGATGGGATCAGTGAGGGATTAGTGAAGAGGCCTTCGCCCTCAAGTGGACATAAAATAGGTTGGTAATGATGAAAAACAAAATGCTTCCTTGGACAAATGCGCGAATCGTTTGCCGTTAAATGTACATATCTAATTTAATGCTCTATTAAAAGCAACGGCATGCTGTCGAAATCAAGTGCGAGCAGTAGAGCTCCCACGAGGTTTCTAGATTTCGCAAAACCGTTCACGCTTTTCTCCTAAATCCATGTTAAGCATTGCCTAAGTCTGGAAAACAATATTTGCATACCTAAATTACCGTCCTCTGGAACGTACATATGTGCCAGCGCGAAGTGCGTACGCCGGTGGGTGTAACTCGTAATAACATCGCTTCATTGGCCTAAAAAGTTCAGAAATCGTCAAACACCCTCATGTTCGACAAATAGCCACTCTACGTTAACTTTCTTGGGATAATATATCGTAGTTTAGCAGTTTAAGTTCTTCGTGACGACTGCCAAACTGAGGCGAAGCCGCTTTGTATGTGCGCAATAAAAAAATTAAAAATCCAGCTTGCACCAGAAGTTGCATCCTTCATAGACCATACGTTAATAATAATATCTGGGGTTTAACGTCCCAAAACCACGATATGATTATGAGAGACGCCGTAGTGGAGGGCTCCGGAAATTTCGACCACCTGGGGTTCTTTAACGTGCACCTAAATCTAAGTACACGGGCCTCAAACATTCTCGCCTCCATCGAAAATGCAGCCGCCGCCATATACCATACGTTGTCTTTTAGCACCTGCGCATAGCTCTGTAACACTAGAACCTATTACTCGATGGTGTCAAATTCATTTTCTATTAATGCACCACTATGTATACGTTCTGGATTTCTGGTGTGCGCAGCACCTCTCAGTAATCCGCACATAAAAAAAATTAAGTGCGTGTACACTTAAAAAACCCAAGAAGGCTATCCCATGCACTCTATAGCACGACAAACTAACAGTCGCGTGCGCATGCAAATGCAGCTGTGTGGATGTAGCTCGCCAATTTTGCGAGTACCGTATTAATCGCTGCGAAATATGCCAAAAATTTATTGAAAGGTGAAACTTGTATAGAGTTAGGCACTGCATGCCCATGAAGGTGCCTTTCGCACAAATACTGCGTATAGTACATTGCATGGACTCGCGCTTCCAGAAAATATTCTAGTAAACTTATGTGAAAAATATTGTATCATCCAGTGTGAGTTTAGCGAATTCTCCGCTTTGAGACGAGAATAAGGTGATTTAACTTGCGCGGCGGGACCGCTATACCCGCATGAATCGAGATGTTCTAAAAAATATGGCCACTGATGGAGTCGTAACAGAACGTCGCAAATATTTCGGCGATAACTACTGCCGGATATAAGATCCTGTTCATGTTAGCAGCCAATTCCCGCCTGCGCACTGCGTGTCAGACAACGGCGAATGCCGAGCCGCCATGTCTTTAGCGTGGACAACCCACTTCACGTCTGCCGTGCGAGTGTCGTCCAAAGTGAGCGCATGTGAGAGGCATTTCTTCCGCGGCGCAGTCCGCCGAGCGACCGCGAAGCTGCATGCAGTAAGCTCTACCTCCTCGCTTCCATGGTCGACCGAAACGTGGGCCGCACTTTCTGTAGAACTGGGGTATTATGAACGCTAAGATTCCTTAAATGTCACTGAGGTGCCAGTGCCAAATATATGCGGAACAGTTTTACCTTTTATACCAAACACGCAAATTCGCTTCAAGCATGCTCCGAACAATAACTTGAGTGACCCCGTATATATTTTCACGAATGTCATTTAAAAAATGTCTCCTTACGTATCAGTGAACGCTGCATGTATAATAACGATCTCCACTGCACTAATACGCCAGTGTAGCGACCTATTGGTACATATAAACCCCCGTTCTCTTACAACGCTGTCGCCGCGGCGTGATGTGGTGTAGTGGTTAGCGTACGCGCTTGCTGATCGAGTGTTCGCGAGTTCGAATCTGCGAGTGTTTGTTGTGAATTTTTCTGTGGTTTACTTCTGAGTGTAATATGTGTATATGGATTATGTATAACATAAAATATGTGTCTAAGCCTCCAAATCCCCGATTAGAGCTTCAAAGGTGGCTTAAAACCAATTTTTTGTTTCGCCGCTTCATACACCGCCTATAGCTAGGACGTGCCGTAGTTGGGACACACCGTAGCTAGGCTCACGCGGAACGAGGAGATCTCCATAGCCGGCCTCGTAACTAGCCGGGATTCGAGACGAAAAATCTCCGGCCTATTTGAGTCCCGCCTATGATATGAGCCGCTGAGAAAACTACTACGCCGCGGGACGGTTACGGGCGGCGCCGGCTACAGGTTCTGCCGGCTAAACAAACAGTCTATACATACCCAGCAATTCCGGACATCGCTTTCAGTTCGCGGTTTTTGGCACCACGTGGCGTACGGACCTTAAAGATTCGTAATTCCCGCTATGACTCCGACAGCGTAGCGGACACAAAGACAGACGACAATATCGGCTTTCACCACCACGCGCGAACCGGCAATCGCCGACTGATAACCGCAACGCATGCGACGAGCGGGCGGCTGCTCAACTGTGAATCAGCACTAGTTTTGTTGCAAAGTGGCTCGGTCCTTCTTCAAGACGGCGGAACCTGGAAAGGGCGTCCTGCCCTTCCTCTCATTTTTCTTTCATTATTTTCCGAGTTTCTTCCATATTTTTCGTCCGATCGTACTGCCGTTGGCCTCCCCTGGTTCCTTTTAAAGTTGGCGAACACGCCTTTTGTCGCTGCCGTGTTTTGAATCACAGAAGCTAATTTTGAGAAATAATACCATCTTAAATTATGATGACGGTCGCGCGTTTCGGACTATGCACACTCAGGCTTGACTTCCCTCATTTTCGTTGACGTCAGTTTACAAACCCATTATATTGTACAACTGGGTGAAAGCGCCAAGCCGTGTGTTACAGTCGCTAACAGACTTCGCTTTTTCGTGTTCAATAAGCGACTCAAATAAGGCACAAATTTATTTGAATAATGAAGATTATTCAGTAGCCTTCGGTGAAGTATTTTAATTAGGCGCCATAGTTTCAACTATGTTGCTTTCCTTTCTCAAACTCATAATAAAATACGCCCTAAATAACTTATGTTCCTAAACACAGTACACAATTTACAGCTCGCCCTCGCCTTTCTTCTCAGTGTTTCTGAAAATGAAATTAAATCGAATAAACTGACAAATCCCACCTCAATGCCTCAATGGATATCTGCTACTCTGCAGATTTGTGCGAAGTCATGGATTGAAACCAAGCTCTTGCGGCCTTTTTAAAGCAGGAAAAAAACGAAAACAAAAACGTGTTTCTTTACGTGACAACGTACGTTACAGGCCCTTCACGAAATCCATTGAAAACTTTTGTTACAATTTGAAAGTTTTATGTTGCTTATGTAAACAAGGCAACTGCAAGAGTCTCGAAACGCATGTCTTCTTGTTCTCTGTGATGAATGCTTGTTTACCGTGAAAAAAGTGCGTGTTCTTTGCAAAACATTGTTTCGATTGCACCTAAAGTTGTAGATGCCATCTAGCTAAGATTTCAAGAATGATTTTTTTGTAAATTTGTTAATTATAGGAAGAGTTGCAAGATGTTGAACTGTCCTGTTACCGCATTTCCAGAAGATCAGCACCACTGACAACTCAGGCACTCTGTGTCTTTACCTCGGCAAGAGTCCATAAGCGAAGTTAGTTTTTTTTCCCGCTTTCTTGTGGACACTGTAGCCTCAGTACGTTGTAATATTCAGGTGATGGGTCCGGCATGTTTTTATCGCTATTTTTCATTGCGGCACCATTCTAGTGTCGTCACTGAGCGTCTCAGATTAGAGGGTTAACTGAAGTTGCGTGTCATAGTCAGTGACTCGATCACTGCGCTGCAGTCCGTGGCTCACATTCGCAGAAAGCCCGGCTCCCTCAGAAAGGCATCATCTTCTGTATCAAATTATGGCCGCCCTTCTGCGGAGCAGCCACTCATGTTTTGTAGACACGATCACCACAGAATGATGTGTACTGCCCATTTATTTGTAGTGCGCACTGATCATAGTGAGAAAATCCGACGTGCAGGGGGGGAATAAGGGCATAAGGCAGGCTAGCCGATGTTTTCGTATACGTGAGCCTATCTTGGTCAAAGGCGTCAATGACCAACCCTTTCAAACATATGGCGCCTTTGACGAATATACCACCCATCGAAACATCAGCTAACAGGTATGAGGCCCCTATTATGGCGAAAGCCTTGGATGCCTCATCAAACGCGAAAAGTGACCGTCGGCGTCTTCGAGATTTGGCAATATCTCTCGATACTTCGCGAGACCGGCGTTGGCGTTGAAGGATGCAAAAAAAGTAATAAAAGTGGGTTCAAAGTCACGTGATCGATACTCAAGTGAATGTGCGTGTGTGTGTGTGTGCAGTCGGCGTACCAAAAGTCACATGACCTCAGTGTAACATGACGTCAGCATGACGTCACAGATCGCCAGAATTTGACACATCGTAGTGGCGACATCGAAGGGCATCGTCACTTGATTAAAGGCGGGCCGATCACGGAGGCTCTGCAAAACCATGTCAGGAGCAGAAAGCTTGTAATGCCTCCGATCCGGGAGGCAGTGCAAAAGCACGTTGAACTCGGAAAGCTTTTGAATGTTACGCTGGAGGGGAGGGTCAGCACGTCGACCGAGAAGAAAAAGAACAAGAAAATGGCTTTCGCCTTCGAGTTGTCTTAGGCGATTGCATAAGGGACCCTCTGAGTTTTTCCTGTTCAGACAACCTCTATAGCACACCTATTCGGTGTCTTTGACTACGCTGTCGCTCATCTTCACAAATTCAGTCATGCGATGCTACCAATAAGCACTTCACAAAATTCAGAGGGCAGTACTAACATTTAGTAGTCCGAAGTCGCCGACATGGGTCACTGGGGGCAAATAGATACGACCCGTTGAACACAACCACACATTTATACTTCGTCGTTAACGCGGGAGTGTCACGCACTAAGCTTCGCCGAAATTAAGCTTGGGAATGTTCTATTGGAAGCATAAGTTAGTTCGTATACGCAATCTGGGAAAGTTCACATGCGCATGCTATGCGCATGTGAACTTTTCTAGATTACGGACGCTATTGCTTCGCGATGAGTTATTGCAGTCATGACGGCAGATGTTTATCCCGCCTCTCCAATCTTGCTTCTGCTCCCTAGGCTGTCTTCTGGCGCTGCTGTTGCACGTGAAATGTTTCAATGCAGTGCATTTTGCTTCGTGGGATACGAGTCAAGCAATTTATTCTCATGGTATCCGCGTTTCTTTTTCTTTTCTTGCCATAGGTTGGGAAATCCACAGCATGAATAGAGGCTTAATACTTGTGTAGCTCATTGTTCGTACACCGGTGCACCGAGCAGACAATGTTGAACCAGCTTCAATGGAAAGCTTCTGAGCTTTCATTTGTGCCAATACAATTAAGTGTAAACGATCACATTAGCAGTTTGTGTTGACAATTAAAAAACGACCGCTTTAATTGATTTGACGTATTTCATCAGGGCTTATAGCTTAGAACGCTAGGTTACGTTAAATCCAGTTAACTTGTATATTCAACAGCTAGGGCACACTGTTCATTCAGCTGTGATTAAGCCCTCTTTCGGTCAGTCCAAGAAACGCCTCTGTGAGCATCATAAGCATAATTATCATCATCTTCAACCTATTCAGTGACCACTTAACTAAGGTTTTCTCTAGCGATCTCCCATTCCCTCTATCCCGCGACAGTTGATTGCACTTTATTCCTGCGACATTTTTAATTTCATCACCTCGACCTAACACTCTGCTGTCATTGACTTCGTTTCTGTTCTCTTGGTATCCATTACGCTGCACTAACGGCACATCAATCATCGGTCCTTCATATTAGTGACCTGCGCAAGTCCACTTTTTTCTGATGATGTTAACTAGGATGTCGGCAACGCCTGTTTGTTCCCTTATTTCCTCTACGTATCATTCGGTGTCTTAATGCGGGCCATTTTTTTCTTCCGTCATACATTGCGCGGTACTTCACTTTTTTCTTGAGTTTCCTTGTTATCCTCCAAGTTTTCAGCCCCGTATGTTACTACCAATACTACGAAATTGCACAGGTCGGCAAACTCACTCATGAGTCGACTCACTGAAACTCATTCAGACTCAGATAGGGCCATGAGTCTGACTCTGAGCGAGTCCGGGTAAGTAATCTTTTATTGTGTTTTAGTCGGAGTGAGTCCAACTGAGGAAAATTTTAGTGAGCCTGAGCCCAGGTGCGTCCAGTTGAGAAACATATTGGTTATAGAGTTCCAACAGGGGAAAGGAACGTTTACTGTTTAATAGACACAGGTTTCAGCCATTGCAGACTTCATCTTCCTCTTCTCTTCTCCGTCGGTTCTTCAGCCGCAGGATCCCTACATCCTCCCGGGCTTTTATTTTCATCCCTCCGTGGATGGTATAGCAGTGTATTCCCAACCGACGCCTCTTCAACTTTGCTTCGTGGTCCTTGATAATATATAGTCTTGAGAATTCCTTGTTGCCTCGCTGTTTTCACGACCAGGTAAGGACCTACAAATGGACACTTTGAGTCCTGACCCTTTCGAAACAGTACCATGTCTCCAGGTTAAATTTTGGGCATGGCTGACTGGTGACGTTTGTCAAAGTTCGCCTTCATCGTTTTCCTATATTTCGTCCACTGCGACTAGAAAAGCTTGAGTCTTCTTGACGCCCTCACCCTTCTTTTTCAGTTCTGCAAAATCAAGGTGCAGTATTTCAAATGGTGTGTCAGAATACTGTGGAGTTACCATTTTGTTTCCACGAGGCCTAAACTTTGCTTTGCAAATTTGACAGTTGTGGCATGTCTTTACATATTTAGCCACGTCGTCCTTCATGCCCTTCCAAGTAAATCTTTGGGTTAATTTTCTGTACGTTCTTTTGAACCCATCGTGACCTCCAGACTCAGGGCTGTCATGGTGTAGTCGCAGTATTGTAGGTACTGCCGTTTCGGGCACAAGTACCTTGCCACCTTCTATCTTGAGGCCTTCGGAGCCTTCCCACAACTTTATTAGGTTGACTTCTTCAAGGTTATTGTCCCTGGGTACATGGAGTCTTCATAGAGCGTCTGCGTCCTGGTGCTTTTGTCCTGGGCGATGGGCCACTTCAAACGTGTACTGCAGAATCTCGTTGACCCATCTGGCAAGCCGGCCTTTTGGTTGTGTCAAATGCAATATATAAGTCAATGCTTGGTTATCTGTGTATAGTATAAAGTTTCTTCTCTCAAGATAGCTCCTAAAATATTTGAGTGCCATAACAACTGCCAAGGCTTCTTTTTCTGTGGTAGAATAATTTACTTGAGCCTTCGTAAAGGTATAGGAGAAATATCCTATCACTTGTAGCATTTGTGCGACGGGCTTATTGGTGTCTCTTTGATAAAGAACGGCTCCAGTACCATAATGAGAGGCATCTGTGCACAACTCAAACGGCAAGTTAAAATCCGGCAGCGTAAGTACAGGATCTGCCGAAATAATTTCGACGAGTTCGTTGTAGCAACGATCGCAATCTTCCGACCACACGAATGGGGTATCCTTTTGCGTAAGGGCTGTCAAACACTTAGTCTTTGTGGCATAATCCTTTATAAACCCTCGGAAGTGCCCGGCAAGGCCCAAGAAGACGCGAAGAGAGTGCAAATTAAATGGCTTGACTAGTGTTTTTATCCGCTGAATGCTCTCTTCCTTGGTGCTTTTAGTCTTTCCGTCAAAGGACCTGCCTAAGAACACAACCGTCCGACAAAAAAATTCGCTCTTCTTAACATTATTTTAAGTTGTGCTTTACTTAGTGCTCCTAGAACCATTGACAGGTGGCAATGTGGTCTTCTCTTGATCTTGAATAGACCAGTATATCGTCAACATACACGTTGCAGAATTTTACTAGAAAATCTTTGAGCACCATGTTCATCA
The DNA here is from genome assembly GCF_013339695.2 of Rhipicephalus sanguineus. Lineage (NCBI taxonomy): Eukaryota > Metazoa > Arthropoda > Arachnida > Ixodida > Ixodidae > Rhipicephalus > Rhipicephalus sanguineus. The sequence continues at coordinate 185,950,795 of NC_051176.1, forward strand.
TTTTCTGGAACCAAGCGCCAGAATTTTTCCACCCAAATGGAAGCCGGTTGTACTCGTAGACGTCGAAAGGCGTGACAAAAGCGGTGAACATCTTAGTTTCTTCTTTCAGAGGTACTTGCCAGTAACCCTTACATAAATCAATCTTGGAGAACCACTTGCATCCTCCCGTCTCGTCAATTATTTCGTCGATTCGGGGCATGGAGAACGGGAACAAGTCAGTTTGCTTGTTAACAAGTCTATAGTCCGTGCACAATCGATAAGACCCGTCTTCTTTTGGCACAATGGTAATCGGTGAAGCAAATGTAGAGGTTGATGGTCTGATAATGCCGGAATCTAACATTTTTTGGAGCTCTTGCTTAAGCCATGCTTTCTTTTCGTGGCTTAGTCCATATGGTTTCTTTCGCACGACACTTTTATCTCGAAGCTCGAAAGGTACTTCAATTACTGTAGTTGCTGGTGGACAGTTCCCAACACACAAAAGCTCAGGAAATGTTGACACAACTTCTTCCGAGCACGTGACTTTCCTGTCTTGAGATGTATGTACGAGGTTGGAATGCTCGGTGGTGATGGCGTCATTCCAAAGAATATTCATTTTAAATAGCTTCATGTCAGGCCTTGACAAAAGGAAATCAAACTCAACTCCTGTAATGACAAGGCTTTTCACCATATGCTCTTGACCTCTGAAATGCACTTTTACGTCCGTCCATTTCTCTAGCTCTCGGCATGTTCCGTCGTAACTTTGGACTCTAACAACTCTTCCTGTGAAAATGAGATTTTTGTCCACTCGCTGCTCGTTGATCAAGCTAACTGATGCTCCAGTGTCCACAATCGCGGACACCTTGCAATTATTTAGTCATGGGTACGGACAAAATGTTTGATTTCATAAGAAACACCATCTCCGGCAGAATCGGGATTTCCTTGCTAGTAAATTTCCATGTCATGCTGTTGGCTAGTTCACATTCGCCTGGTGTGCAAGATGCCACGCTAGTAGTGTAGTTGCCGTATTCGTCAAGTGGCCTCGATTTATGTGTCGCCTCTTGTATGGAGTCACATCGGACCAGATCTCACATGAGACGTATTTTAAGCAGTGAAGAAGCTCATCTGAAGTTGACGGTGACACATTCTGTACTTGTCTCCGGCACCCTTTTGTCATTGTTTGTATGACTAGTGGCACGATGCATGAATCGGGGAGCGTGTGATCCGCTAGTTGCAGTAAGCGCCTCTTCTCAAAATAGTAGTCCAGCAAATTGCTATCTCCCTGCTTGTAAGAGATAGCTTGATCCCATAAATGAACTGGGTTCATTTGGAAGGCTTGCAAAAAACTCTCTTTCCACGTTTCCCACGAATCTTCAAGGTGGTGCAGGACACGTAGGTCATACCACTTCTTAGCGTTCCCAGACAGGTATGATCGCATGTTTGTTATACGATCTGAGTCATTTACCCAGCTATTCTGTTTGCAGGCAGACTGATAAAGTTCCAGCCGCACATCCGCGCCAGCAGTACTACCATCGAACACATCTGGCTTCACTATATCTTGACGTAGTGCCTTAGCTGTTATTGTCTTCAAAATTGCTTGTTGTTGCTCCATATAGTTGCGCTGTATATCAGTTAGCTGGTCTAATGCTTTTACTATGGCTCTCATCGACGGCGATTGCCTCTCATCTGCATCTCTTTCCGTGTTGCTCGCAATGCTTAGTCCCTTCCACAATTCAAACTCTTCCGCTTTCACGTCGCTTGTTACAGTACCTCTTTCGGTGACGTCGCTCATCGGTGCGTATGCTGTGCTGGTGATGATATCCGTCATTTCAGTTGTGGTCAGATGCTGCGATGCCTCAACAAAGTCCTCACCGTCCAGCGCATAGCCCGTGATGATGTGTCGACCGTCCCGTCTAGAGAGGTAGAAATATCCATATTAGGTTGCTGTCGACGACTGCGCCAAATATAAAGTTCCAACAGAAGAAAGGAACGTCTACTGTTTAATAGACACAGGTTTCAGCCATTGCAGACTTCATCTTCCTCTTCTCTTCTCCGTCGGTTCTTCAGCCGCAGGATCCCTACATTGGTGAGTCTGAGTACGAGTGAGCCCTAAGCACAAAATATATTTCCTTTTAGTGAGTCCGAGAGGGCTGCACCGTCCATTGCCGACCTATGGTCATATCTACTCATCTTCAGCATTACTATCAGTCTTATATCGGCTTACCATTATACCCAAGTCTATTCACACATATGGCAACGCACGAGCGTTCATGCGCCACCTCAATATTTATTGATCAGAGGTGTGAGGCGTGTGCGATGGGGGGGGGGGGGCGTTGACCTCCCCGTGCAAACTCTTTCACGGGAAGTTCTTGATAATATATCTCGTGTGAGTCGCGTATTTCATAAAACTGTCCTTGCATGATTTAAGCCACTTATAATACGTGTTTGATGGTGCAAAATCAAAAGGCGCCTCGTAGAGCACCGATTACGTGAGATATTGGCGCTAAAGAACATCGGCACCATGACCGAAAAAGCTAATTTAACGCTAACAGACTCATGAATCGACTCACTCAGATTCACTCAGATACAGGTCAAGCCGTGAGTCTGAGTCTGAGTGAGTCCGGGTGAGTAATATGTTGGTGAGTTTGAGTCCGAGTTAGTTCGGTTGAGAAAAGATTTAGTGAGTCTGAGTGAGTCCGATTGACGAAAATTGGTGAGTCTGAGTCCGAGTGAGCCTTCGGAGCAAAATGTATTTCTTCAGTGAGTCTGAGTGAGCTCCAGCTTTTTAGCGACCTATGCGCAATTGTTGTATACATCCCGCTTTAAGAATAGCGGCGAATTGCCTGTCATGACTTAGGAATGGCTATCTCAAGCACTACTCCAGCCCATCATCAGCGAGTTTTGGTTTCATGAGTAGGTTACCCTTTTAATTATTGGTGTCGATGGACATGCTCTCGCGCAGGTTCTGAACACTGGTTGCTAATTTTGAGTTCTTCTAAGGACTCAAAACAGCCGAGCACGCAGCACGGTTAAATTTGCAGATACAGGAAAAAATATTTTGATTATCACTGCTCCTCCGCTTGTGTTTCTTTGGGGTAAGGTGATTGAATTGAATTGAATTTTATTGCTCACATTTTTTAGAAAAAGTTTGCATACACTGTGTGGACCCATAGCCATAGGCTAGTTTGGGTCCAAAAAGAAATATTTTATAATGGCACTTCGGAAAAGTGTAACTAAAAATTTATATAATATCCAACAAAGAAACATTCATCATCAGCCTGTCTACGCCCACTGCAGGGCAAAGGCCTCTCCCATGTTCCGCCAATCAACCCGGTCCTGTGCTTTCTGCTGCCACGTAATACCTGCAAACTTCTTAATCTCATCTACCCACCTAATTTTCTGTCTCCCCCTCACGCGTTTGCCATCTCTTGGAATCCAGTCAGTTACCCTTAATGACCACCGGTTATCCTGCCGACGTGCTACGTGCCCGGCCCACATCCATTTCTTCTTCTTGATTTCAACTATGATGTCCTTAACGCCCGTTTGTTCCCTGACCCACTCTGCTCTCTTCCTGTCTCTTAAGGTTACACCTATCATTTTCCTTTCCATCGCTCGCCGCGTCGTCCTCAATTTAAGTTGAACACTCTTTGTAAGTCTCCAGGTTTCTGCTCCGTAGGTAAGTACTGGTAAGATGCAGCTGTTATATACCTTCCTCTTCAGGGATAGTGGTAGATTACCATTCATGATTTGATAATGCTTGCCGAATGAGCCCCAACCCATCATTATTCTTCTAGTTATTTCACTCTGATTGTTCGGCTCCGCGGTTACTACCTGTCCTAAGTAGACGTACTCCTTTAGAAAGAAACATTACAGTACATGTAATAGCCGCACGAAACCTTTACAACACAAGAAAGAACGAAGAAAGAAAATCACCAACTTACATATTAAAATTAAGACAGTCATCAGACTAAATATGACAGGACATTAATCAATCAGTACATTCTTCTAAATAGTGTTTTTCTAGTGCCTTAGTGAAATTAGAACACGTTTTTATTTCAAAAGGAATAACATTCCAGATTTTAATACCAACGAACTGTAAAAGCCGTTCACCATATACATTGTTACTTCGTGGAATATTTCATTTACCAAAGGTTAGTTGTCTAGTAGAACGAGAAGGTGCGGAAAACATCGAAACATGAAAAGGGTGGTTGTAATTAATAACTGTGTGTACATATTTGGCTAGTTTAAATTGCCATAGCTTGTCGAAGGGCAAAATAAGTAATCGGAAAAACAAAGGTTTGCTGGGGTCGTTATACTTGGAATGAGTAATGATTCTTACAGCCCGTTTTTGAAGTCGTCTAACCGGGTCCAGGTAAGTTGTGTACGTGCCGCCCCAAGACTCAATGCAATATGAGATGTGACAATGAATGAAAGCATAATAAAGTATTCGTAGAGTAGTGGTATTAAAATGTCGAGCCTGAGTAAGTGCATGACACCCTGAGGCTAACTTGGAACACACATTCTGAATCTGCATCTGCCAATGTAAGTTGTTATCTATAGTGACACCAAGATATTTAATTGTGGTCACTTGCTCGATCACAGAATCGTTAATTTTTATGTGCATATCATTAGCATTAATGAATTTCAACCTAGAGTGAAATGTGATGCATTTAGTCTTATCGGTATTTATAGATAGTTTATTATTCGATAACCAATGAGCAACCTTTTCCAATACGACATTGGACTTCGATTCAAGATCACTTAGATTTTTACCTGTTACTATGACACAAGTATCGTCAGCATACATCGGTATGTTAGAAGGCTGTAATATCTGCGGAAGGTCATTAATATTCAAGGAAAAGAGCAATGGCCCGAGCACCGAGCCCTGGGGAACACCACTACTCAAGTGGCTAATAGAAGACATGAAACCATTAATTAATACAGCCTGTTGACGACCTTTCAGGTAATCTGAAAGAAGTTTGAATATGGTCCCACGGAAACCATAATGTGGTAATTTACTTAGCAGTATTCTGTGGTCTACGGTGTCAAAGGCTTTTTTGATGTCCAGAAAGATAACTGTTACTAATTTATTTTCATTCAATGCTGTGTTTATAACTTGACTAAGGGTCATAACGGCGGTAGAGGTAGAATAATTTGGTCTAAATCCGTGTTGCTGATGGGAGAGCATGTTATATTTCGCAATTTATAGAAACGATTGGCAAGAATTTTTTCGAAGATATTGTTAATTATGCTCAAAACGGAGATTGGCCTGTAGTTTGACGGTTGAGAGTGATCGCCGCTTTTATGTATTGGAATAACTTTTGTGATTTTTAAACAAGATGGGTACATGGCTGCTGTCACAGAATGGTTAAATAGGCGACAGAAAACCGGTCCGAGGACGTCTAAATTTTCTTTGAGAAGCCTTACAGTTATCCCATCTAGGCCTGCCAATTTATTCATTGGCATTCCTGACACAATAGATCTGATTTCCTCAAGGTCGATGTCATACATGACAAAAGAATTCGGATTGGAATCTGAGAGACCATGTTCATGGCTAGGTTCCTTGAATTTTTTAGCTAGTGTTGGACCAATGGAGGCGAAGTAAGTGTTAAACGATTCAACCGTATTGGAGTCGATGACATCCGGAAGCACCTTAGACGCGAAGGGTTACCGACAACGTCATTTACAATTTGCCAAAGTTTCTTCGAATTACCATTCGCCTGCTCTATTTGTCGTGCATAATATTCTTTTTTTACTCATCCTCATCAAGGCTACTGATTTATTACGCATTGTTTTAAACTGGCGTAAATAAAACTCATTATGCTTGCGCCGTTTCCATTTGTCGTTCCAGTAATCCTTGCTTCTTATGACTTCCAAGATTTCTTTGTTCATCCAGGGACATAATGGGGTTTCCCGTGAATGAACCGAAACTTTTCTGCTGCTTCTTTTGATCGCGTTTTTAAGAAGAGTAATCAAGTTCGAAAATTCGATATTAACGTCATCATGGTATATTTGATTAAAACTAGATCCAAGAAGAATATTTCTTAAAGCCACGTAGTCTATTTTTGTTACAAACCTCGGCACGTCACGTTTTTTATTCTTTAGGCAATCGACAGAGACAAATATGGGAAATGATCTGTGATAGGCTTATCATAGACTCCGGCACTAATATGTGTCTCGGAATTTGTCAGTGCGTGATCGATCAATGTAGCAGACGTTGCTGTTATTCGAGTTGGTGTAGTGATGAGGTTGCAAAAGTGATACGATTTGAGCAAGTACATGTAATCATCGTTCGCTGGACTACGGTTATCAATGTTCATATCACCAACAATAACAGCAGATTGTTTGACATTGTTTGTTAGTTGACTCAGAATCATTTCAAGTGTTTCAAGAAAGGAGAGGAAAACACGCGTTTGGGGGACGATAAACTACGCCCACTGCAACTGAGGATTCCAACCTGATGAATAGTGATTCAATGGCACGTGTGCTGCATGATAGTGAAGGAAGAATGTAAATGAATGCTCATTTTTCACAAAAAGAGCAACACCGCCCCCTCGAGAACGAGTCACGTGGCTGCGATAGCATTGTGTAATCAGGAATAACAATGTTTTCGTTCCTTTTAGGGGCGAAGCTCCTTAAGGCGGCACCCGTTCGTCCCTCGTAGTCGTAGTAGTGCGTAACCAGTCGCAACGCTAGTACCAGATCTTGACCTCCAAGGTGGTGCCGGTGGGAGATTTTTCCTGTGGGTTGTTGAACAGTAAAAAATTCGCAGCGTGCGCGTTAACTAAAAGCCGAATTCTTCTGTCTCTCATTCCCATTAGCAGCCATTGGCATGTTCCAGTAGGAAACGTTAGTAGAAGTAGAAGTGTAAGTGTTAGCTAAAAGCCGACTTCTTCTGTCTCTCATTCCCATTAGCAGCCATTGTTTACCTCCAAGGTAGTGCCTGGTGAGATTTCTCCTGTGCGTGATTAAACAATAAAAATTTTGTTCAAAACGCCGTTGATTGATGAAATAAACCAACGAAAGACGCCAGATGTTTTCTAAAAGCAAAACGAAAGAACGCCAGATGTTTCTAAAGCAAAACGAAAAGACGCCAGCTGCTTAACGAAAGACGCCAGCTGCTTAACGAAAGACGCCAGATGTTTTCTAAAGCAATATTTTTCTAAACAATGAAAATTCACAGCGTACATGTAAAATTAAAGTGAGCTGCAAGTCGTCATAACTCATCGAACCTTTAGTATAAACGCGACCGATCTCACGTCGGTGATGATGTACTGGGCAGAATTCACGGAAGATTCACGGTTTACCGATGAACCTCCGCAGCTTCGCCCACTCATCATCATTCACTCCGTGGATATGCTGTGATTTTTAGCCAAGTTTCAGTGACAGCGATCACGTCAAGGCGTTGTGGCTGCTGGGCAATAAATGCGAGAAGCTGATCCAGGCTTTTCTTATGCTGCGAACGTTGCTATGAAATATCGACATGCTTCTGCGAGTGCAATCGTCTTGTTGATTTAGGCGAAGCGCACTGGGTATAGGCACAAGAGAAATACTTATGCCACACTGCCAAGGTCAGTGATTCGACACATCGTTTCTTTTTTCTTTGCGGGCTCACTACAGGCAGTAGTATATATATATATATTAATATATATTATATATATATATATATATATATATATATATATAATATATATATATTATATATATATATATATATAAGGGAGCAGCGTTCACACTACCGCACAAGCATTGTTCGTTGTCGAATTCTTCGGTAGCTCTTTTGCGCACTCCTGGAAATGATATATATATATATATATATATATATATATATATATATCTGTGAACACTGCTCTCTTCCCGTCTGCGTCAAAGAATCGAACGCTCGATCACGGAATTTTGAACCGCCACCTACGCAGGAACCATGACATGATGCTTAACCAATTCGCTCATTTACACGAATTTGAATGTCACTCCGGCTGAGTCATGCTCACAACTGATAGGTCACTTTTATTCTGATTACTGCTTAGTAATTCTCTTATTTGCTGCATTTCTTAGCAAACCTTTGGCACTTTGAGAGTTTCTATCTATCTATCTATCTATCTATCTATCTATCTATCTATCTATCTATCTATCTATCTATCTATCTATCTATCTATCTATCTATCTATCTATCTATCTATCTATCTATCTATCTATCTATCTATCTATCTATCTATCTAGCCGCCTACGTATGGGTGCTCTCATGATTGCCTCTTTAACTTGGTGTAAACCAAAATTGGCATGGGAAAACAAGAGGATTTGACGAATATGACTGTCGGGTCATACACATGAATAACATGGAAATGCTGTCGCGTACGTCGTCAAACTCTTTCCTCCAGACACGTGTGGAACATACCCGTTTACCATGGCCGCGGTGTACCGGTATGCGCCACAGGTGATTTACAGTTTATATTTCCCCACGAACGGCGAGAACACACATTGGTATTTAAAACGCGAGAGCATTAAGAAAAACCGACATCGGCAGCGTTGACCTCCGAATGGAAAGAATAAAAACTAGGATCTCAGCAGGAATAGAACCCAAGGATTCTGTGTGACAATCAAGTATTCTACCACAGAGCCACGCCAGGTCTAGAAACTGCTTTGGAAAAACACCCAATGCAGGCGTAATTTCGATGCAACATCAATTGTGGTTGTGGTGCTGGGTATATAATTGTGTAACAATGCAACAAACATGTACTCCTACGATACAGGCGTCATGTCAGGTTAACGTCTCTGATTCCAGTGTTGGCTTCGCTTTTATAGCAGTCTAATAAACATAACATTTGTATTCCCATGGTTCAGCAAGCTATAATGAAGCATTGCTCGACCCCGGAAGAATACATTAACGAAAGTTACGTATGATATTCCCATTATTGCACCGTAAAGTGCATTTAGTTTCGATAATACTGACGTATGTACCTAACGTGAGGGCTGACGTTACGTCGCACCATAAGTTAGACTTTGAACGCAATGTTATGGACGTGCCTGGAAAGCCCAACATGTGCACACAGCTACTACACTTACAAAATCACCTTGATCAACCTCGTAACGCTTGGCTAAAAGCCATAAAATACAGCATAGAAGTACTCGCTGACTGCTTCGCATGAAACAGATTCCCAGAAAGCAGGGGATCTGCCGAATTTTCGTTTGGAGCAACAATCCGAAAATGTTTAAAATTAATGTCAGTACTTCTTTAACGAATAGGCCGACTACGTCACGGGACCCTGGAGTGCTCTTCGAAATCGAAACTGCCTCAGGTCCTAACATGCGAGCACATAAATAAACATTCGTCTTGCGCTGGGGCAAATGAGTTTCGTTGCCGTTATTAAGGAGACTGTCGCCACTGATTGGGAGAAAAAAAAAAGAGGTTCACAAATTTTCTGTCACCCCTCCTTTAAAACATGCAAACTGCACGTAGTTATACTACGGTCACGTAAAAGCGCGTGCGTTGTTCTTCACTCCCGCGTACAGGAAGCATCGGCAAGCCCAAACAAATTGTGACACTTGCTGGACAAATAAAAACGAAAATTTAAATAAAAAAAAATAAATTACGACTGTATTCTGATAGCGTTCATGTCAGACCAGACTTTGCGTACAGCAGCCCAAAAAAAAGCATGACGAATGTTCCATTCTTGAAGCAGTTTGCGCATGCGTGTGAGAACGACATTGGTATAAAAGGCAAAGCCGCATGGTCGACAAGTAACAGCGGTTTAACTCTGTGTTGGCAACTATTCGTGCGGATTCTTCCCGCGGTGGGCACTTCGCGTCTTCCTGCAGATGTACTACGTGGACGACCGATTCACTGATCGAGCATTTGCGTATCGGCATGGCTTGGTGTCTGCGTACCAGGAGCCAGGCCTCATGGTTCTACAAACAGCGCTCTAAGTGAAGGGAGTTATGCGTTGTAATATTTTCGTTGGAGCATTCGTGTTTCGCTGCAGGTGGCAACGAAGTTTCATTTGTTCAGAGTAAAGTGGTAATACTGAAATTTGACATTAGCACAAAAAGCCTTCAAGAGTAATAACAATTCGTCGGGTTTCACGTGCCAGAACCACAATATGAATATGAGGAACGCGCTTCAGTATAGTAACGGAGAACGGGCCAACAAAAAAGCGGCAGATAGTAACTCTCGCACAGAAAGAAATCTGATGATGAGAGCCGTGCTTTAATAATACGGCAGATAGTCCTGTTATTCTTTCATTTATTTGCTCCTGCGAATAATTTGGGACGCTTCTTTCAGCTAGACCGGCTTCCGTCGACACCCAGCATGTTGCCGTCCTATACATCACAAAGCCTACCGAGTAAGCTAACTTGAGTGCGATACCGTGACATTTGCGCCAACGGCTACAAGAGATGCGTTCAAAGCCTACCGAGTAAGGTAACTTGAGCGCGATACCGTGTTGCGTTCACTTCAGTTTTGGTCGAAGGTAGTCGCGTGTTTGCACTCTTCCTGTTTTCGCGGATTCTGCGAGTTCCACAGCTTAGAAATCAGCGCCGTGACTTTTGTACTGGCGTGGTTTCCTTTATATGGTGCTCCATATCTGTTACTACTGCCGATAAATGTAGCCGCACCGTTGGCAAACATTGAAACAATCTAACCGCAGGTTCAGTGCCGTCGACGTTGCCGGCGCTGCGCTTCGAAATGATGTACACAGGCGTCCACTGTTAAAGGGAACATCGGAGCGTGTGGCGACAGCTCGGCGCCACCGCCGGCCGTCGGCTGCAACGAGATTCGCGCAGACGCAGTTAGCACCGTGCCCGGTGCTCTTTCGTCGCGTCAGCGGTTCGCTTCGCGACGATTCGCAGCGCGGAAGCAGACGACGAAAGAGCACGACTCACAGCGCGCACTGCGCCTGCGCGAAACTCGTCGCAGCCGCTGGCCGGCGGTGGCGCCGAGCTATCGCCACACGCTCCGATGTTCCCTTTAACAGTGGACGCCTGTGTACATGTTTCCCATACTTTCTGAAAAAGGAGACAACGGTGCGAGACCGCATGTAAAAAGCTGATAAGTGGTACACACGATGTGTGTGATCGATAACTTCCACTTCTTTTGTTTCTGAATGGCGCGCTTGCACAACAACCTGTGTTGAACACTCAGATTTTTGCGTTTTGTGGTATGCTATACTTGTCAGACGTAGCAGTTCGCCCTCTAAATGCGCCCGTTCAGCAATGCAGGGAGCGAATAAGTGACGTTACATCGTATAGGTTAGCATGCGCACGTTAGCTGAATTATAGACAAGTCAGGTCATTTCGGGTGGTCAGTGGTGCAGCAAATACATGACTGCGTAATATTGTCTCCTTACCATAAATTTTGTCCGTGGTCGGGTACAAGATGTTCTAGATATTTGTTTCCATAAGACCATGAAACTTTTTCTGCATGGGCGGCCACAGGTATACACGAAATTTAGAAACAGCACTTCGGTGTGACTGCGGTCAAACCTGGTGTTCAAACAAACCCCGGGTGTCGCTTTTTTTGTTGTTTTTCAACCACCATACACACCGTACAAGTTCACGTACAAATTGCATTTTCTAAGTAGAATTTGTGAAATATTGGGCAGGCCTAGTACGTGACGTGCTGCAACACAATTTTAGGCATCTTAATTCACTGATGCTCTCGAGGCATCTTTCGCTTGCATGATATAACTCATGAGAAAGCATGTGCCAACCACGATACGATTGAAGAACCCGTAGTGGGGACTCCGGGTTAATGTAGGGCCCACCGGATTTACTTAAATTGCAAGTCCGCCGCGGTGGAGCAGTGGTTATGGTGCTCGGCTGCTGACCCTAAGGTCGCGGGTTCGATCCCGCCGCGTCGGTCGCATTTCGATGGAGGCGAAGTGGTAGAAGCCCGTGTACTGTGCGATGTCGCTGCACGTTAAGGAACACCAGATGGTCCAAACTTCCGGAGCCCTCCACTACGGCGTCTCTGATAATCGTATCATGTTTTTGGGACGTAAAAACCCCGATATTATTACTATTAAATTGCATCCGTTCTGAGAACACGTGTTCGCATTTCGCCTATCGAAATCTGGCCG